>NC_083095.1:109639367-109939367 GCF_949774975.1 Lagenorhynchus albirostris | reverse complement strand
GAAAGCGGGGCAGAATTGCAGGAAACCGATTTCAGGAGGTAGACTGGAATTGCATGAAAAGCATAGGAAAAGAGGCAGAACGTCCACAATGATGCACTTGGACAAAAAGGGCATATGCGTTTTTTCCTGAATATATTCAGGAAAAAACGCATACGCCCTTTTTGGCCAACCAAGCAAGCTTGCAAAGGAAATCTGCACTACAATGAAGTCTCACTGCCCCCCGGGCAAAAGGGCCATCTGAAAAAAGTGTAAAATCCAGAAAGGCAGGACAGGCCATGGAGAACTGGGAGCCTTGTTATGCTGATGGGCGGGATGTAAATTGCCAACAGCCACTCTGGAGAAGTGTATGGTGTTTCCTGAAACATCTAAAAAACAAAGCAACAGAGCCTAGGGCACTTCCACTTATGCTCCTATAGCTTAGGGAAATTCAAATCAAAAAGACACAGCCACCCCAAAGTTTGGGACGGCTCTGTTTACAAGAACCTCGTTTATGGTACAAGTTCAATATCACAGAAAGCGAAAAATGAATAAAGAATTTGTGGTACTTACGTACAATGCAATATCACTCAGCAATGAAATCTATGTCATCAGGCCCGTAGTAGCAAATGAGTGGACTCAGGTACGATGATTCTAAGAGAAATAAGTCACACAGAAAAAGAAATATCATAAGGTATCACTAATACACGGAATGAAAACTTGGCTACCCAGGAACTGAATGACAAAACAGAACAGGGTCTCAAATGTAGAAAACCAACTTATGCTTGCTTAAGGGGAAAGGTGAGTTGGGGTGCTGCATAAAACAAGAGATTGAAATTAGCACAGATACCGTTCCATAAGCCAAATATGTAATAGACAAGAGCTACTCCTTGCTCAACGAAGTGGACTCTACACCCCATATTAAACGCCTAAAAATATACCTGAATAGTAAGAATCTTAAAACCTATGGATTTATATGTCTCCGAAAAGGAATCAAGCGTGTGTACAGCAGCATAAACGCAGCAGTGATAGGATTGGTGAGTTTCGGTGAGCAAATGCAGACCCTTTGAAGTCATATTGCATGGTACCCATTCCATGGGTCTCAACTCTCCAGGTTTAAGGGATTCTTCCTTCAGCTAAAACATGCATGTGGAACCCAGAGTATGATCCACCGTGTGATCGGGAAACGTGTTCAAATATGTCTCAGTTTAAGTCCCCTGGTACTCGGGTGCAACATTCCAGACGCTTTACTAACACTTTCCCCACTTGGAGAGTCAGTGCCTTTAACCTCCTGTTTGGCCCAGTTTGCAATTTCTGCGGGAAATGAACAGGAATAGGGAGAACCAATGAGAGACTAGCTGGAGGTGTCTGGACGGGCAAATTTAACTCTCATTTCCCACCAGGAAGAGGAATTAACCAAAGGCTCAGCTGGCCGTGCCGGAACCACACTAGGGCCTGAAGCAATCTTGCGGTGTTGCGGCCAGCTCACAAGAAAGCGAGTTGAAGAAAGGAGCTCAGGGGCACTGTAATTCACAAACCTGCAGAGTTATAAATGACAGCTATCGTCCAAAAATATATTGAAGTAAGGCTGCCAAGAGCACTTGAAAGCGGGGCAGAATTGCAGGAAACCGATTTCAGGAGGTAGACTGGAATTGCATGAAAAGCATAGGAAAAGAGGCAGAACGTCCACAATGATGCACTTGGCCAAAAAGAGCGTACGCGTTTTTTCCTGAGTATATTCAGGAAAAAACGCATACGCCCTTTTTGGCCAACCAAGCAAGCTTGCAAAGGAAATCTGCACTACAATGAAGTCTCACTGGCCCACGGGCAAAAGGGCCATCTGAAAAAAGTGTAAAATCCAGAAAGGCAGGACAGGCCATGGAGAACTGGGAGCCTTGTTATGCTGATGGGCGGGATGTAAATTGCCAACAGCCACTCTGGAGAAGTGTATGGTGTTTCCTGAAACATCTAAAAAACAAAGCAACAGAGCCTAGGGCACTTCCACTTATGCTCCTATAGCTTAGGGAAATTCAAATCAAAAAGACACAGCCACCCCAAAGTTTGGGACGGCTCTGTTTACAAGAACCTCGTTTATGGTACAAGTTCAATATCACAGAAAGCGAAAAATGAATAAAGAATTTGTGGTACTTACGTACAATGCAATATCACTCAGCAATGAAATCTATGTCATCAGGCCCGTAGTAGCAAATGAGTGGACTCAGGTACGATGATTCTAAGAGAAATAAGTCACACAGAAAAAGAAATATCATAAGGTATCACTAATACACGGAATGAAAACTTGGCTACCCAGGAACTGAATGACAAAACAGAACAGGGTCTCAAATGTAGAAAACCAACTTATGCTTGCTTAAGGGGAAAGGTGAGTTGGGGTGCTGCATAAAACAAGAGATTGAAATTAGCACAGATACCGTTCCATAAGCCAAATATGTAATAGACAAGAGCTACTCCTTGCTCAACGAAGTGGACTCTACACCCCATATTAAACGCCTAAAAATATACCTGAATAGTAAGAATCTTAAAACCTATGGATTTATATGTCTCCGAAAAGGAATCAAGCGTGTGTACAGCAGCATAAACGCAGCAGTGATAGGATTGGTGAGTTTCGGTGAGCAAATGCAGACCCTTTGAAGTCATATTGCATGGTACCCATTCCATGGGTCTCAACTCTCCAGGTTTAAGGGATTCTTCCTTCAGCTAAAACATGCATGTGGAACCCAGAGTATGATCCACCGTGTGATCGGGAAACGTGTTCAAATATGTCTCAGTTTAAGTCCCCTGGTACTCGGGTGCAACATTCCAGACGCTTTACTAACACTCTCCCCACTTGGAGAGTCAGTGCCTTTAACGTCCTGTTTGGCCCAGTTTGCAATTTCTGCGGGAAATGAACAGGAATAGGGAGAACCAATGAGAGACTAGCTGGAGGTGTCTGGACGGGCAAATTTAACTCTCATTTCCCACCAGGAAGAGGAATTAACCAAAGGCTCAGCTGGCCGTGCCGGAACCACACTAGGGCCTGAAGCAATCTTGCGGTGTTGCGGCCAGCTCACAAGAAAGCGAGTTGAACAAAGGAGCTCAGGGGCACTGTCATTCACAAACCTGCAGAGTTATAAATGACAGCTATCGTCCAAAAATATATTGAAGTAAGGCTGCCAAGAGGACTTGAAAGCGGGGCGAATTGCAGGAAACCGATTTCAGGAGGTAGACTGGAATTGCATGAAAAGCATAGGAAAAGAGGCAGAACGTCCACAATGATGCACTTGGCCAAAAAGGGCGTATGCGTTTTTTCCTGAATATATTCAGGAAAAAACGCATACGCCCTTTTTGGCCAACCAAGCAAGCTTGCAAAGGAAATCTGCACTACAATGAAGTCTCACTGCGCCCCGGGCAAAAGGGCCATCTGAAAAAAGTGTAAAATCCAGAAAGGCAGGACAGGCCATGGAGAACTGGGAGCCTTGTTATGCTGATGGGCGGGATGTAAATTGCCAACAGCCACTCTGGAGAAGTGTATGGTGTTTCCTGAAACATCTAAAAAACAAAGCAACAGAGCCTAGGGCACTTCCACTTATGCTCCTATAGCTTAGGGAAATTAAAATCAAAAAGACACAGCCACCCCAAAGTTTGGGACGGCTCTGTTTACAAGAACCTCGTTTATGGTACAAGTTCAATATCACAGAAAGCGAAAAATGAATAAAGAATTTGTGGTACTTACGTACAATGCAATATGACTCAGCAATGAAATCTATGTCATCAGGCCCGTAGCAGCATAATGAGTGGACTCAGGTACGATGATTCTAAGAGAAATAAGTCACACAGAAAAAGAAATATCATAAGGTATCACTAATACACGGAATGAATACTTGGCTACCCAGGAACTGAATTACAAAACAGAACAGGGTCTCAAATGTAGAAAACCAACTTATGCTTGCTTAAGGGGAAAGGTGAGTTGGGGTGCTGCATAAAACAAGAGATTGAAATTAGCACAGATACCGTTCCATAAGCCAAATATGTAATAGACAAGAGCTACTCCTTGCTCAACGAAGTGGACTCTACACCCCATATTAAACGCCTAAAAATATACCTGAATAGTAAGAATCTTAAAACCTATGGATTTATATGTCTCCGAAAAGGAATCAAGCGTGTGTACAGCAGCATAAACGCAGCAGTGATAGGATTGGTGAGTTTCGGTGAGCAAATGCAGACCCTTTGAAGTCATATTGCATGGTACCCATTCCATGGGTCTCAACTCTCCAGGTTTAAGGGATTCTTCCTTCAGCTAAAACATGCATGTGGAACCCAGAGTATGATCCACCGTGTGATCGGGAAACGTGTTCAAATATGTCTCAGTTTAAGTCCCCTGGTACTCGGGTGCAACATTCCAGACGCTTTACTAACACTCTCCCCACTTGGAGAGTCAGTGCCTTTAACGTCCTGTTTGGCCCAGTTTGCAATTTCTGCGGGAAATGAACAGGAATAGGGAGAACCAATGAGAGACTAGCTGGAGGTGTCTGGACGGGCAAATTTAACTCTCATTTCCCACCAGGAAGAGGAATTAACCAAAGGCTCAGCTGGCCGTGCCGGAACCACACTAGGGCCTGAAGCAATCTTGCGGTGTTGCGGCCAGCTCACAAGAAAGCGAGTTGAACAAAGGAGCTCAGGGGCACTGTCATTCACAAACCTGCAGAGTTATAAATGACAGCTATCGTCCAAAAATATATTGAAGTAAGGCTGCCAAGAGGACTTGAAAGCGGGGCGAATTGCAGGAAACCGATTTCAGGAGGTAGACTGGAATTGCATGAAAAGCATAGGAAAAGAGGCAGAACGTCCACAATGATGCACTTGGCCAAAAAGGGCGTATGCGTTTTTTCCTGAATATATTCAGGAAAAAACGCATACGCCCTTTTTGGCCAACCAAGCAAGCTTGCAAAGGAAATCTGCACTACAATGAAGTCTCACTGCGCCCCGGGCAAAAGGGCCATCTGAAAAAAGTGTAAAATCCAGAAAGGCAGGACAGGCCATGGAGAACTGGGAGCCTTGTTATGCTGATGGGCGGGATGTAAATTGCCAACAGCCACTCTGGAGAAGTGTATGGTGTTTCCTGAAACATCTAAAAAACAAAGCAACAGAGCCTAGGGCACTTCCACTTATGCTCCTATAGCTTAGGGAAATTAAAATCAAAAAGACACAGCCACCCCAAAGTTTGGGACGGCTCTGTTTACAAGAACCTCGTTTATGGTACAAGTTCAATATCACAGAAAGCGAAAAATGAATAAAGAATTTGTGGTACTTACGTACAATGCAATATCACTCAGCAATGAAATCTATGTCATCAGGCCCGTAGCAGCATAATGAGTGGACTCAGGTACGATGATTCTAAGAGAAATAAGTCACACAGAAAAAGAAATATCATAAGGTATCACTAATACACGGAATGAATACTTGGCTACCCAGGAACTGAATTACAAAACAGAACAGGGTCTCAAATGTAGAAAACCAACTTATGCTTGCTTAAGGGGAAAGGTGAGTTGGGGTGCTGCATAAAACAAGAGATTGAAATTAGCACAGATACCGTTCCATAAGCCAAATATGTAATAGACAAGAGCTACTCCTTGCTCAACGAAGTGGACTCTACACCCCATATTAAACGCCTAAAAATATACCTGAATAGTAAGAATCTTAAAACCTATGGATTTATATGTCTCCGAAAAGGAATCAAGCGTGTGTACAGCAGCATAAACGCAGCAGTGATAGGATTGGTGAGTTTCGGTGAGCAAATGCAGACCCTTTGAAGTCATATTGCATGGTACCCATTCCATGGGTCTCAACTCTCCAGGTTTAAGGGATTCTTCCTTCAGCTAAAACATGCATGTGGAACCCAGAGTATGATCCACCATGTGATCGGGAAACGTGTTCAAATATGTCTCAGTTTAAGTCCCCTGGTACTCGGGTGCAACATTCCAGACGCTTTACTAACACTCTCCCCACTTGGAGAGTCAGTGCCTTTAACCTCCTGTTTGGCCCAGTTTGCAATTTCTGCGGGAAATGAACAGGAATAGGGAGAACCAATGAGAGACTAGCTGGAGGTGTCTGGACGGGCAAATTTAACTCTCATTTCCCACCAGGAAGAGGAATTAACCAAAGGCTCAGCTGGCCGTGCCGGAACCACACTAGGGCCTGAAGCAATCTTGCGGTGTTGCGGCCATCTCACAAGAAAGCGAGTTTAACAAAGGAGCTCAGGGGCACTGTCATTCACAAACCTGCAGAGTTATAAATGACAGCTATCGTCCAAAATTATATTGAAGTAAGGCTGCCAAGAGCACTTGAAAGCGGGGCAGAATTGCAGGACACCGATTTCAGGAGTTAGACTGGAATTGCATGAAAAGCATAGGAAAAGAGGCAGAACGTCCACAATGATGCACTTGGCCAAAAAGGGCGTATGCGTTTTTTCCTGAATATATTCAGGAAAAAACGCATACGCCCTTTTTGGCCAACCAAGCAAGCTTGCAAAGGAAATCTGCACTACAATGAAGTCTCACTGCCCCACGGGCAAAAGGGCCATCTGAAAAAAGTGTAAAATCCAGAAAGGCAGGACAGGCCATGGAGAACTGGGAGCCTTGTTATGCTGATGGGCGGGATGTAAATTGCCAACAGCCACTCTGGAGAAGTGTATGGTGTTTCCTGAAACATCTAAAAAACAAAGCAACAGAGCCTAGGGCACTTCCACTTATGCTCCTATAGCTTAGGGAAATTCAAATCAAAAAGACACAGCCACCCCAAAGTTTGGGACGGCTCTGTTTACAAGAACCTCGTTTATGGTACAAGTTCAATATCACAGAAAGCGAAAAATGAATAAAGAATTTGTGGTACTTACGTACAATGCAATATCACTCAGCAATGAAATCTATGTCATCAGGCCCGTAGTAGCAAATGAGTGGACTCAGGTACGATGATTCTAAGAGAAATAAGTCACACAGAAAAAGAAATATCATAAGGTATCACTAATACACGGAATGAAAACTTGGCTACCCAGGAACTGAATGACAAAACAGAACAGGGTCTCAAATGTAGAAAACCAACTTATGCTTGCTTAAGGGGAAAGGTGAGTTGGGGTGCTGCATAAAACAAGAGATTGAAATTAGCACAGATACCGTTCCATAAGCCAAATATGTAATAGACAAGAGCTACTCCTTGTTCAACGAAGTGGACTCTACACCCCATATTAAACGCCTAAAAATATACCTGAATAGTAAGAATCTTAAAACCTATGGATTTATATGTCTCCGAAAAGGAATCAAGCGTGTGTACAGCAGCATAAACGCAGCAGTGATAGGATTGGTGAGTTTCGGTGAGCAAATGCAGACCCTTTGAAGTCATATTGCATGGTACCCATTCCATGGGTCTCAACTCTCCAGGTTTAAGGGATTCTTCCTTCAGCTAAAACATGCATGTGGAACCCAGAGTATGATCCACCGTGTGATCGGGAAACGTGTTCAAATATGTCTCAGTTTAAGTCCCCTGGTACTCGGGTGCAACATTCCAGACGCTTTACTAACACTCTCCCCACTTGGAGAGTCAGTGCCTTTAACGTCCTGTTTGGCCCAGTTTGCAATTTCTGCGGGAAATGAACAGGAATAGGGAGAACCAATGAGAGACTAGCTGGAGGTGTCTGGACGGGCAAATTTAACTCTCATTTCCCACCAGGAAGAGGAATTAACCAAAGGCTCAGCTGGCCGTGCCGGAACCACACTAGGGCCTGAAGCAATCTTGCGGTGTTGCGGCCAGCTCACAAGAAAGCGAGTTGAACAAAGGAGCTCAGGGGCACTGTCATTCACAAACCTGCAGAGTTATAAATGACAGCTATCGTCCAAAAATATATTGAAGTAAGGCTGCCAAGAGGACTTGAAAGCGGGGCGAATTGCAGGAAACCGATTTCAGGAGGTAGACTGGAATTGCATGAAAAGCATAGGAAAAGAGGCAGAACGTCCACAATGATGCACTTGGCCAAAAAGGGCGTATGCGTTTTTTCCTGAATATATTCAGGAAAAAACGCATACGCCCTTTTTGGCCAACCAAGCAAGCTTGCAAAGGAAATCTGCACTACAATGAAGTCTCACTGCGCCCCGGGCAAAAGGGCCATCTGAAAAAAGTGTAAAATCCAGAAAGGCAGGACAGGCCATGGAGAACTGGGAGCCTTGTTATGCTGATGGGCGGGATGTAAATTGCCAACAGCCACTCTGGAGAAGTGTATGGTGTTTCCTGAAACATCTAAAAAACAAAGCAACAGAGCCTAGGGCACTTCCACTTATGCTCCTATAGCTTAGGGAAATTAAAATCAAAAAGACACAGCCACCCCAAAGTTTGGGACGGCTCTGTTTACAAGAACCTCGTTTATGGTACAAGTTCAATATCACAGAAAGCGAAAAATGAATAAAGAATTTGTGGTACTTACGTACAATGCAATATCACTCAGCAATGAAATCTATGTCATCAGGCCCGTAGCAGCATAATGAGTGGACTCAGGTACGATGATTCTAAGAGAAATAAGTCACACAGAAAAAGAAATATCATAAGGTATCACTAATACACGGAATGAATACTTGGCTACCCAGGAACTGAATTACAAAACAGAACAGGGTCTCAAATGTAGAAAACCAACTTATGCTTGCTTAAGGGGAAAGGTGAGTTGGGGTGCTGCATAAAACAAGAGATTGAAATTAGCACAGATACCGTTCCATAAGCCAAATATGTAATAGACAAGAGCTACTCCTTGCTCAACGAAGTGGACTCTACACCCCATATTAAACGCCTAAAAATATACCTGAATAGTAAGAATCTTAAAACCTATGGATTTATATGTCTCCGAAAAGGAATCAAGCGTGTGTACAGCAGCATAAACGCAGCAGTGATAGGATTGGTGAGTTTCGGTGAGCAAATGCAGACCCTTTGAAGTCATATTGCATGGTACCCATTCCATGGGTCTCAACTCTCCAGGTTTAAGGGATTCTTCCTTCAGCTAAAACATGCATGTGGAACCCAGAGTATGATCCACCGTGTGATCGGGAAACGTGTTCAAATATGTCTCAGTTTAAGTCCCCTGGTACTCGGGTGCAACATTCCAGACGCTTTACTAACACTCTCCCCACTTGGAGAGTCAGTGCCTTTAACGTCCTGTTTGGCCCAGTTTGCAATTTCTGCGGGAAATGAACAGGAATAGGGAGAACCAATGAGAGACTAGCTGGAGGTGTCTGGACGGGCAAATTTAACTCTCATTTCCCACCAGGAAGAGGAATTAACCAAAGGCTCAGCTGGCCGTGCCGGAACCACACTAGGGCCTGAAGCAATCTTGCGGTGTTGCGGCCAGCTCACAAGAAAGCGAGTTGAACAAAGGAGCTCAGGGGCACTGTCATTCACAAACCTGCAGAGTTATAAATGACAGCTATCGTCCAAAAATATATTGAAGTAAGGCTGCCAAGAGGACTTGAAAGCGGGGCGAATTGCAGGAAACCGATTTCAGGAGGTAGACTGGAATTGCATGAAAAGCATAGGAAAAGAGGCAGAACGTCCACAATGATGCACTTGGCCAAAAAGGGCGTATGCGTTTTTTCCTGAATATATTCAGGAAAAAACGCATACGCCCTTTTTGGCCAACCAAGCAAGCTTGCAAAGGAAATCTGCACTACAATGAAGTCTCACTGCGCCCCGGGCAAAAGGGCCATCTGAAAAAAGTGTAAAATCCAGAAAGGCAGGACAGGCCATGGAGAACTGGGAGCCTTGTTATGCTGATGGGCGGGATGTAAATTGCCAACAGCCACTCTGGAGAAGTGTATGGTGTTTCCTGAAACATCTAAAAAACAAAGCAACAGAGCCTAGGGCACTTCCACTTATGCTCCTATAGCTTAGGGAAATTAAAATCAAAAAGACACAGCCACCCCAAAGTTTGGGACGGCTCTGTTTACAAGAACCTCGTTTATGGTACAAGTTCAATATCACAGAAAGCGAAAAATGAATAAAGAATTTGTGGTACTTACGTACAATGCAATATCACTCAGCAATGAAATCTATGTCATCAGGCCCGTAGCAGCATAATGAGTGGACTCAGGTACGATGATTCTAAGAGAAATAAGTCACACAGAAAAAGAAATATCATAAGGTATCACTAATACACGGAATGAATACTTGGCTACCCAGGAACTGAATTACAAAACAGAACAGGGTCTCAAATGTAGAAAACCAACTTATGCTTGCTTAAGGGGAAAGGTGAGTTGGGGTGCTGCATAAAACAAGAGATTGAAATTAGCACAGATACCGTTCCATAAGCCAAATATGTAATAGACAAGAGCTACTCCTTGCTCAACGAAGTGGACTCTACACCCCATATTAAACGCCTAAAAATATACCTGAATAGTAAGAATCTTAAAACCTATGGATTTATATGTCTCCGAAAAGGAATCAAGCGTGTGTACAGCAGCATAAACGCAGCAGTGATAGGATTGGTGAGTTTCGGTGAGCAAATGCAGACCCTTTGAAGTCATATTGCATGGTACCCATTCCATGGGTCTCAACTCTCCAGGTTTAAGGGATTCTTCCTTCAGCTAAAACATGCATGTGGAACCCAGAGTATGATCCACCATGTGATCGGGAAACGTGTTCAAATATGTCTCAGTTTAAGTCCCCTGGTACTCGGGTGCAACATTCCAGACGCTTTACTAACACTCTCCCCACTTGGAGAGTCAGTGCCTTTAACGTCCTGTTTGGCCCAGTTTGCAATTTCTGCGGGAAATGAACAGGAATAGGGAGAACCAATGAGAGACTAGCTGGAGGTGTCTGGACGGGCAAATTTAACTCTCATTTCCCACCAGGAAGAGGAATTAACCAAAGGCTCAGCTGGCCGTGCCGGAACCACACTAGGGCCTGAAGCAATCTTGCGGTGTTGCGGCCATCTCACAAGAAAGCGAGTTGAACAAAGGAGCTCAGGGGCACTGTCATTCACAAACCTGCAGAGTTATAAATGACAGCTATCGTCCAAAATTATATTGAAGTAAGGCTGCCAAGAGCACTTGAAAGCGGGGCAGAATTGCAGGACACCGATTTCAGGAGTTAGACAGGAATTGCATGAAAAGCATAGGAAAAGAGGCAGAACGTCCACAATGATGCACTTGGCCAAAAAGGGCGTATGCGTTTTTTCCTGAATATATTCAGGAAAAAACGCATACGCCCTTTTTGGCCAACCAAGCAAGCTTGCAAAGGAAATCTGCACTACAATGAAGTCTCACTGCCCCACGGGCAAAAGGGCCATCTGAAAAAAGTGTAAAATCCAGAAAGGCAGGACAGGCCATGGAGAACTGGGAGCCTTGTTATGCTGATGGGCGGGATGTAAATTGCCAACAGCCACTCTGGAGAAGTGTATGTTGTTTCCTGAAACATCTAAAAAACAAAGCAACAGAGCCTAGGGCACTTCCACTTATGCTCCTATAGCTTAGGGAAATTCAAATCAAAAAGACACAGCCACCCCAAAGTTTGGGACGGCTCTGTTTACAAGATCCTCGTTTATGGTACAAGTTCAATATCACAGAAAGCGAAAAATGAATAAAGAATTTGTGGTACTTACGTACAATGCAATATCACTCAGCAATGAAATCTATGTCATCAGGCCCGTAGCACCATAATGAGTGGATTCAGATACGATGATTCTAAGTGAAATAAGTCACACAGAAAAAGAAACATCATAAGATATCACTAATACACAGAATGTAAGCTTGGCTACACAGGAACTGAATTACAAAACAGAACAGGGTCTCAAATGTAGAAAACCAACTTATGCTTGCTTAAGGGGAAAGGTGAGTTGGGGTGCTGCATAAAACAAGAGATTGAAATTAGCACAGATACCGTTCCATAAGCCAAATATATAATAGACAAGAGCTACTCCTTGCTCAACGAAGTGGACTCAACACCCCATATTAAACGCCTAAAAATATACCTGAATAGTAAGAATCTTAAAACCTATGGATATATATGTCTCCGAAAAGGAATCAAGCGTGTGTACAGCAGCATAAACGCAGCAGTGATAGGATTGGTGAGTTTCGGTGAGCAAATGCAGACCCTTTGAAGTCATATTGCATGGTACCCATTCCATGGGTCTCAATTCTCCAGGTTTAAGGGATTCCTCCTTCAGCTAAAACATGCATGTGGAACCCAGAGTATGATCCACCGTGTGATTGGGAAACGTGTTCAAATGTGTCTCAGTTTTCGTCCCCTGCTACTCGGGTACAACATTCCAGACGCTTTACTAACACCCTCCCCACTTGGAGAGTCAGTGCCTTTAACCTCCTGTTTGGCCCAGTTTGCAATTTCTGCGGGAAATGAACAGGAATAGGGAGAACCAATGAGAGACTAGCTGGAGGTGTCTGGACGGGCAAATTTAACTCTCATTTCCCACCAGGAAGAGGAATTAACCAAAGGCTCAGCTTGCCATGCCAGAACCACACTAGGGCCTGAAGCAATCATGCGGTGTGGCGGCCAGCTCACAAGAAAGCGAGTTGAACGAAGGAGCTCAGGGGCACTGTCATTCACAAACCTGCAGAGTTATAAATGACAGCTATCGTCCAAAAATATATTGAAGTAAGGCTGCCAAGAGGACTTGAAAGCGGGGCAGAATTGCAGGAAACCGATTTCAGGAGGTAGACTGGAATTGCATGAAAAGCATAGGAAAAGAGGCAGAACGTCCACAATGATGCACTTGGCCAAAAAGGGCGTATGCGTTTTTTCCTGAATATATTCAGGAAAAAACGCATACGCCCTTTTTGGCCAACCAAGCAAGCTTGCAAAGGAAATCTGCACTACAATGAAGTCTCACTGCCCCACGGGCAAAAGGGCCATCTGAAAAAAGTGTAAAATCCAGAAAGGCAGGACAGGCCATGGAGAACTGGGAGCCTTGTTATGCTGATGGGTGGGATGTAAATTGACAACAGCCACTCTGGAGAAGTGTATGGTGTTTCCTGAAACATCTAAAAAACAAAGCAACAGAGCCTAGGGCACTTCCACTTATGATCCTATAGCTTAGGGAAATTCAAATCAAAAAGACACAGCCACCCCAAAGTTTGGGACGGCTCTGTTTACAAGAACCTCATTTATGGCACATGTTCAATATCACAGAAAGTGAAAAATGAATAAAGAATTTGTGGTACTTACGTACAATGCAATATCACTCAGCAATGAAATCTATGTCATCAGGCCCGTAGCAGCATAATGAGTGGATTCAGGTATGATGATTCTAAGAGAAATAAGTCACAGAGAAAAAGAAATATCATAAGGTATCACTAATACACGGAATGTAAACTTGGCTACCCAGGAACTGAATTACAAAACAGAACAGGGTCTCAAATGTAGAAAACCAACTTATGCTTGCTTAAGGGGAAAGGTGAGTTAGGGTGCTGCATAAAACCAGAGATTGAAATTAGTACAGATACCGTTCCATAAGCCAAATATGTAATAGAAAAGAGCTACTCCTTGCTCAACGAAGTGGATTCAACACCCCATATTAAACGCCTAAGAATATACCTGACTAGTAATAATCTTAAAAGCTATGGATTTACATGTCTCCAAAAGAGAATCAAGCGTGTGTACAGCAGCATAAACGCAGCAGTGATAGGATTGGTGAGGTTCGGTGAGCAAATGCAGACCCTTTGAAGTCATATTGCATGGTACCCATTCCATGGGTCACAACTCTCCAGGTTTAAGGGATTCTTCCTTCAGCTAAAACATGCATGTGGAACCCAGAGTATGATCCACCGTGTGATCGGGAAACGTGTTCAAATGTGTGTCAGTTTTCGTCCCCTGGTACTCGGGTGCAACATTCCAGACGCTTTACTAACACTCTCCCCACTTGGAGAGTCAGTGCCTTTAACGTCGTGTTTGGCCCAGTTTGCAATTTCTGCGGGAAATGAACAGGAATAGGGAGAACCAATGAGAGACTAGCTGGAGGTGTCTGGACGGGCAAATTTAACTCTCATTTCCCACCAGGAAGAGGAATTAACCAAAGGCTCAGCTGGCCGTGCCGGAACCACACTAGGGCCTGAAGCAATCTTGCGGTGTTGCGGCCATCTCACAAGAAAGCGAGTTGAACAAAGGAGCTCAGGGGCACTGTCATTCACAAACCTGTAGAGTTATAAATGACAGCTATCGTCCAAAAATATATTGAAGTAAGGCTGCCAAGAGGACTTGAAAGTGGGGCAGAATTGCAGGAAACCGATTTCAAAAGGTACACGGGAGTCGCTCTTAAAGCATAGGAAAAGAGACAGAACTTGGAAAATAATGCACTTGGCAAAAAATGGCATATATGTTTTATCCAGATCTCTCATAACTGAGGGCAGGAGATTACCGGCAGGCTCTAACTGCCACCTGAGGGCTCACGTTGCCAAGGCAACTTGAGCAAGCCAGGCAGGAGTTACCTCACAGCAGAGGTCCCACCTCACAGAATGGTGAGAAACCCAGCCAACTTCAGACTCTCACCAGAGGGCCCACATCACCAAGGGGATGGGAACCAGGCAGGAGTGTCTTCACACCAGTGGGGCCACATCATCGAAAGGTGAGGTACTCAGCACATGTGTCCTCAAACCAGAGGACCCACATCACCAAAGGCCTCGGAGTGAGGCAGGCAGGAGTAGCCTCACAACACTGAGCCCATAGAATAAAAAAGTGAGGAATCCAGCAGTTGGAACCTCCCAGCAGGCGGCCCAGAGCACCGAGGCTATGGGATCCAGGCCACAGTGAACTCACAGAAGAGGGCCCATGTCATGAAACTGACCAACCCAGCCATTGGGACCTCAGAGCAGGAGGCCCACATCCCCATGGGGATGGAAATCTGGTAGGAGTGTCCTCGCACCACTGAGAACGTATCAGAAAATTTTGGGAGACCAGCAGTTAGGGCCTGATGCCAGAGGACCCTCATCACCAAGGGAAGGAGGCTCCCAGCAGGCTCCAACTGCCACCAGAGGGCTGACGTCGCCAAGGCGATGTGTGCCAACCAGGCACGAATGACCTCACAGCAGAGGGCCCACCTCAGAGAAGTGTGACGAACCCAGTCAGGATCAGACTCGCACCAGAGGGCCCACATCAACAAGGGGATGGGAACCAGGCAGGAGTGTCCCCACACCAGTGGGACAACATCATCGAAAGGTGAGGATCCCAGCACATGTAGCCTCAAACCAGAGGAACCACATCACCAAGGGGTTCAGAATTAGGCTGGCAGGACTGGCCTCACAACACAGGGTCCATAGAATATAAAAGTTGAGGAATCCAGCAGTTGGAACCTCCCAGCAAGTGGCCCAGAGCACCAAGACTATGGGATCCAGGCCGCAGTGAACTCACAGCAGAGGGCCCACATCATGAACCTGTGAGCAGCCCAGCCGTTGGGACCTCAGAACAGAAGGCCCACATCCCCTTTGGGTTGGGAACCTGGCAGGAGTGGCCTTGCACCACTTAGCACATATCAGAAAGTGTTAGGAGCCCAACAGTTAGGGCCTGACGCCAGGGGGCCCTCATAACTGAGGGGAGGAGACTCCCAGCAGGTTCCAACTGCCAACAGAGGGCCCACGTCTACAAGGTGGCATGCGCCAGCCAGGCAGTAGTGACCTCACCGCAGAGGGCCTATCTCACAGAAGGGTGAGGAACCGAGGCAGGATGAGACTCTCGCCAGAGGGCCCACAACACCAAGGGGATGGGAACCAGTCAGGACTGTCCTCCCACCAGTGGGGCCACATCATCGAAAGGTGAGGAACCCAGCACATGCGGCCTCATATCAGAGGACATACATTACAAAGGGGATGGGAGTGAGGCAGGTAGGGGTAGCCTAAAAACAGAGGGCCCAAAGAATAAAAAAGGTGAGGAATCCAGCATTTGGAACCTCCCAGCAGGCAGCCGAGAGCACAGAAGTTATGGGATGCAGGCAGGAGTGAACTAACAGCAGAGAGCCCACATCATGAAACTGTGAGCAACCCAGGCGTTGGGACCTCAGAGCAGAAAGCCCACATCCCCATGGGGATGGGAACCTGACAGGAGTGTCCTGGCATCACTGGGCTCACATCAGAAAACGTGGGGAGCCCAGCAGTTAGGGCCTGATGCTAGAGGGCCGTCATCACCGAGGGCAGGATGCTCCCAGCAGGTTCCATGTGCCAACAGAGGGCCCACGTCGCCAAGGTGATGTGTGCAAGTCAGGCAGGATTGACCTCACAGCAGAGGGCCTACCTCACAGAAGAGTGAGGAACCCAGCCAGGATAAGACTGTCACCAGAAGGCCCACATCACCAAGGGGATGGCAACCAGGCAGGAGTGTCCTCAGACCAGTGGGGTCACATCATTGAAAGTTGCGGAACCCAGCACATGTGGCCTCAAACCAGAGGACCCACATCACGAAGGGGTTGCGAGTGAGGCAGGCAGGAGGAGCATCACAACACAGGACCCATAGAATACAAAAGTTGAGGAATCGAGCAGTTGGAACCTCCCAGCAGGCGGCCCAGAGCACAGAGGCTATGGCATCCAGGCCAGAGTGAACTAAGAGCAGAGAGCCCACATCATGAAACTGTGAACAACCCAGCCGTTGGGACCTCAGAGCAGAAGGCCCACATCCCAATGGGGATGTGAACCTGGCTGGAGTGTCCTCGCACCACTGGTCGCACATCACAAAATGTGGGGAGCCCAGCAGTTAGGGCCTGATGCCAGAGGGCCCTCATCACCGAGGGGAGGAGGCTCCCAGCAGGCTCCAAGTGCCACCAGAGGGCTCATGTCCGCAAGGCGAGGTGAGCATGCCAGGCAGGAGTGACCTCACAGCAGACGGCCCACCTCACAGATAGGTGAGGAACCCAGCCAGGATCAGACTCTCAACAGAGGGCCCACATCACCAAGGGGATGTGAACCAGGCAGGAGTCTCCTAAGACCATTGGTCCCACATCATCGAAAGGTGAGGAACCCAGCACATGTGGCCTCAAACCAGAGGACATACATCACGAAGGGGCTGGGAGTGAGGCAGGCAGGAGGATCCTCACAATAGAGGGCCCAAAAAATTTAAAAAAGTGAGGAATCCAGCAGTTGGAACCTCCCAGCAGGCGGCCAAGAGCACAGAGGCTATGGGATCCAGGCCTCTGTGAACTATCACCAGAGAGCCCACATCATGAAAATGTGAACAACCCTGCCGTTGGAACCTCAGAGCAGAAGACCCACATCCCCATGGAGATGGGATCCTAAGAGGAGTGCCCAAGCATCATTGGGCTCACTAAGAAAAGTTGGTGAGCCCAGCAGTTAGGGCCTGACGCAAGAGGGCCCTCATCACCGGTGGGAGGAGATTCCCAGCATGCTCCAACTGCCACCACACGGCTGACTTCACCAAGGCAATGTGTGCCAGCCATGCAGGAGTGACCTATCAGCAGAGGGTCTCCCTCACAGAAGGGTGAGGAACACAGCCAAAAACAGACTCTCACCAGGGGGTTCACATAACCACGTGGATGAGAACCAGGCAGGAGTGTCCTCACACTAGTGGGGCCACGTTATCGAAAGGTGAGGAACCCAGCAAAGGTGGCCACAAACCAGAGGACCCACATCACCAAGGGGTTGAGAGTGAGGTAGGTGTCTGGACGGGCATATTTAACACTCATTTCCCACCAGGAAGAGGAATTAACCAAAGGCTCAGTGTGCCATGTCAGAAGCAGATTAGGGCCTGAAGCAGTCTTGCGGGTTTGCGGCCAGCTCACAAGAAAGTGAGTTGAAGAAAGGAGCTCAGGGGCCCTGTAATTCACAAACCTGCAGAGTTATAAATGACAGATAACGTCCAAAAATATATTGAAGTAAGGCTGCGAAGAGGACTTGAAAGCGGGGCAGAATTGCAGGAAACCGATTTCAGGAGGTAGACTGGATTTGCATTTAAAGCATAGGAAAAGAGGCAGAACATCGACAATGATGCACTTGGCAAAAAAGGGCGTATGAGTTTGTTCCTGAATATATTCAGGAAAAAACACATACGCCCTTTTTGGCAAACCAAGCAAGCTTGCAATGGAAATCCGAACTACTATGAAGTGCCACTTCCCCCCTGTCTAAAGGGCCATCTGAAAAAAGTGTAAAATCCAGAAAGGCAAGATAGGCCATGGGGAAAAAGGAGCCTTGTTATGCTGATGGGCGGGATGTAAATTGCCAACAGCCACTCTGGAGAAGCCTATGGTGTTTCCTGATACATCTGAAAAACAAAACAACAGAGTCTAGGGCATTTCTACTTATGGTCCTATAGCTTAGGGAAATTACAATCAAAAAGACACAGCCACCCCAAAATTTGGGACGGCTCTGTTTACAGGAACCTCTTCTACGGTACAAGTTAAATATCCTAGAGAACAAATAATTGATAAAGAAGTTGCGGTACTTACGTACAACAGAATACCACTCAGCAATGAAATCTGTGTCACCAGGCCTGTACCAGCATAATGAGTGGATTGAGGCATGATGATTCTAAGTGTAATAAGTCACACAGAAAAATAAACATCATAAGGTATCACTAATGCACGGAATGTAAACTTGGCTACACATGAACTGAATTACAAAACAGAACAGGGTCTCAAGTTTAGAAAACCAACTTATGCTTGCTTAAGGGGAAAGGTGAGTTGGGGTGCTGCATAAAACCAGAGATTGAAATTAGCACAGATACCGTTCCATAAGCCAAATATGTAATAGACTAGACCTACCCCTTGCTCAACGAAATGGACTCAACAATGAGGTATCACCTCACACCTGTTAGAATGGGCATCATCTGAAAATCTACAAACAACAAATGCTGGACAGGGTGTGGAGAAAAGGAAGCCTCTTCCACTATTGTTGGGAATATAAATTGATACAGTCACTATGGAGAACAATATGGAGTTTCTTAAGAAACTAATAATAGAATTACCATATGATACAGCAATCCCAGTACTGGACATATACCCAGACAAAACCATAAATCAAAAAGAGACATTCACCGCAATGTTCATTGCATCACTATTTACAGTATCGAGGTAATGGAAGCAACCTAAATGCCCACAGACAGACGAATGCATAAAGATGTGGTACATATATAAAATGGAATATTACTAAGCCATGAAAGGAATGAAATTGGGTGATTTGTAGAGACGTCGATGGATCTAGAGACTGTCATACAGAGTGAAGTAAGTCAGAAAGAGAAAAACAAATCTTGTATATTCATGCATCTATGTGGAACCTAGAAAAACTGTACAGATTAACCGTTTTGCAAGGCATAAATAGAGCAACAGATGTAGACAACAATCGTATGGACAACAAGGGGGGAAAGCTCTTGGAGGGGTGGTGGTGGGAGGAGTTGAGAGATTGGGATTGGCATGTAAACATTTATATGTATAAAATAGATAACCAATAAGAACCTGCTGTATAAAAATATAAAATAAAATTCAAAATTAAAAAGAAATAAAATTTAAAAAATAAAACAGAAAAAACAATTATTCCCTTCACATACATGTATTTATATGAATAAATTATTTCCATGCTTATATCTGTAAATACAAAAAAGAGGAATAAAATCTACCTTGAACCAAAAACGAAAAAGAGAAAAAAAAAAAACAGAACCCACCAGTTACTCAGAGGAAAACCGTAGCAGGGCACTTGCTCCAGTTGTAAACAATTCTGAAGTTGGTCAGTGGTGGGGAATCGTCTCCCATTCAGCCAGCAGCCCCCACACAACAAGCGTCCTCATTGCAAAGCTGGGGCGCCGTGCCGAGGCATCTGTGAGTAAACGTGAGCTGAGCCCCAGGCCAGTTGCTGCTGAACTGTTCCCACCCTTCCCAGGTAAAACACCTGAATATATACAAGGACTTGAAAGCCTAGAGAAAGGGCCATGGAGCCACACGAGTGACAGCATGCCAGCTGACTTGGTGCCTGCAGGCCAGCCAGGATGGTCCTGGCCCTGGGTGCTCTTCTGGAAGATTTCCATTTCCCTGCCTGAGATACCCGTCCTGTCCCTGCCCCCACTGCTTTTTTCCTTCCTCACCTCTGCCCAGGGAGAAATTCCAGCAGCAGGTATGGGTGACACATCCTCTTCTTTAGCAGGTGGCAGCCTGGCAACTGCTGCAGAAAGTCCAGCAGAGCCCCACTCACACTGGACCACCCACAAAGCCGTGGCCTCTCACTCCCTCCCACCAGCCCAGCCCCGAGACTGCTGACAGGGCAGAGAAAATGGCGTCAGGCACAGCTGCACGGGCTTTTGCTGCCTGGAGTGGTATTTATATTGATCTCAACCCAGGCACACCTGGGGAGGGCTGGCCGGCACGGTAAGCCTGCCCAGGTCAGCCAATCATCACCTCTCAGGGACTCACAGTTGCAGAAAATGGAACTTGCTGAACCGGCCAGGTCCAAGGAACAGGTGTGGGCTCCTGAGAGTCAGGATAGACAAGGGGCTGCAGCTTTGGCTTGTTTTCTAATCATTTTATCTGGCCCATGAGTGGGAGACAACTTCAAGAAAACCCTCTCCTAATGAGAGGAACCCAGGAGTCAGGGAGAGGAGGGGTGGGTGGTGGTTGGAGACAGAGGCCTGGTGCCCCGGGTGCAGTGGAAGTCTCTGGAAGACCAGGTGGAGGGAGGCCACACAGAGTGATGCCCAGGGTCACAGACCTGTCGGAGCTGCTGTCTGTTAGTTCAAGTCCTGCTCTGAGGTGCTCTGTGTCAGCTCTGAGCGACAGGTGAGCTGGGGGTGCTCTTCAATGAGGGCTATGTGCACGGTTCCTGTGTGCCCAGCCCTGCCACGGTACCTGCAAGGGTAGCTCTGTATCCTGGGAGGGGTCTGACCATGAGAGCCCCGTGGGCTGGGTTGGGGGTGGGGTACCTGCCCAGGAGAGCTCCATATCCTGGGATTGACCTGACCACGAGAGCCCCATGGGCTGCTGGGGACCTGGTAAAGGATGTCAGGACAGTCAGTGAAGCCACCGAGGATATACCTCCAGTTGCTCCTGATTCCTACACCCTGCTGGTCATTCTACCAACCACCAGGACATGGTATTCTGTATTAGTCTTCAATGATGCCTTCTTTTGTATTCCATTAGTCCCAGAGTCACAAGAAATTTTGGCTTGTGAGTGGCAGGACTCAACATACAACTAAAACAATACTTCCGGGCCGTCTTGCCCCAAGGGCTCAAAAATTCCCACACCATCTTTGGGGAAAGCTTAGCTAAAGACCGAAAAGTTCTACCTCTGGAAAAGGAAACCCTCCTTCAATATGCAGACGACATTCTGATCGCCAGCCCTACTAAGGAGACCTCTGAACTACCAAGCCAATAAAGGATAGAAGTTGTCCAAGAAAAAGCTCAAATATCACAGACTGCGGTGACCTGCCTGGGCTTCATTCTCACACAAGGTCAGAGAATCCCATCCCAGGAAAAGGAAGAAACCATTTGCAGCCTTACCCCTTTCTAAAACGAGAAGACAGCTTAGGTGTTCCTGGGGAGGCCAGGGTTTGCTGCTTCTGGATCCCTAACTACAGTCTACTAGCTGGGCCTCTATATGAAACACTGAAAGGAAAAGATGATGATCCTTTTGAACAGAATCCAGAAGTGGCCTTTTAAGAATGGAAAGAGCAGTCAATTCAGACCCTTGCCCTGGAACTCCCTAATTGAGCTAAACCCTTTGACCTTTACATTCCCGGTGAAAGGTGAATCGCCATTGCAGAATTAGTGCAAAAACTGGGACCACTTGAAATGGAACAATGCAAGAATGCCATCCAAGTAGGATAAACTACAGTCACCAAGGGGCTTGGCCCACTGCCACATCTGGCCAAGATACTGGCGGTATCTAAAAACCTGGAAATCAGCAGCCCAAAAGGCCACCTCCCTCCTAAGGGAAAAGGACCCCACGTGGTGATCCTAATCACCAACCATGCCCTGAAGTTGCAGGGTTCGCTCCGTGGGCACACCGACCTCGAGTGAGGAGGCCCTCCAACTCCAACATCCAGAGAGATAACCGGGGGCAACAGGGCACCATGACGACTCGTGTGAACATCACTTGACCTGGAGTTTCTCTCATAAAACAACAATAGTGTGTCCCGAAGGAGTAGACTACTGCTCGCAGGACTTACTGCACCCGGAGGGGAGCTAATAAACTTGGCGGGGGAACCGTATATCACACTGTCACCATAGAAAAGCCTACAGACACCGTGATGATGGTGGCCAATAAGACCGGCTGGACTCCTGTTTACTTCAAAAGGCTGTTGACTCAGTGGCCATCATGGTCCTTGATCACCACTGACCCTGGACTGTCTGGGAGTGGAGCGGGCAGGGCTCTGACACCTGGTGCTGTTTTTACGTTAATTCAGGGGCCTAATTGAAGAAAGAGCAGACTACTGGTCAGAGCATCTAGGCTGGCAGAAACGGTCAGCCTAAGGTGGCCGAACAAATGTGGGGCGGGGTGAAACCGGCCCCCACAGCGTCTCTGCACATCTCTTTCCTGGACCCTTAAAGGTCATTAGAATCTATAACACTTCCAATGCTGGTGCTCAGGCGGACGAGCAGGGAGGCAGGGGTCCTGGGGCCAATCAACGTCACCTGGAGGCTGCTGGGGAGAAGTTCTGACCCTCGTCCCCTGGTATGAGGGCTCCCAACTCAGCACTCAGCAGTTACAGAAGAAGGGTCTGCACCCTCAGCACTCCAAGAATGAGGAACGGGACAAAAGGCAGAGGAGGGGTTTGTCCCCAGCAAAGCCCATTAAAAATCCCTGGGAGATAAAAATAGAATCTGGGCAATAAAGTCAAGTCTGACCTTTTTGATCCTTTGTGCTTTGTCTAATTTCACGTGCTCCTAGGGTCCCGCATGCAGAGGTTCCACACCCGGCACTTCAGACCAGATTTCCTAGTGCAGAATGGCTGGGTCGACACCTCAGCTCCTGGGGCCCAGTGCAGACTCCGAGATATAGAGCCTGAGCTGCAGCCAACCCGGCCCTCGAGAGCTCCGCCCCCTCCCTCCCACTGACTCTGACAGGATCTCTACACAGCAGCCCAGCCCACAGCCCACGGGGTAGTGCATGCTCTCACCTCTCCATTCTCTGATCAAAATATAAAGTTTCCTTTGCTTGTGAACCAAACTCAGTCTCGATCTGTTGGCCCCAATGACACTGGGCAGGGGGACACTTGTTGGGGTCCACTCTGGAGGATCAGTAACAGAAATTGAGACTATTGTAACTTCAATGAACAGATGTGTGAGCCAAACTGTCGTTAACATAGAACAGTTTATAAGGCTCGGGTAAAATAAGATGTTTCTAACACTTCCATTTGATATTTCCATCACTTTATTATAAGCAAGTTCAGTGAAAAGGTTTGTCTTATTTGTCAGGTCAATATTAGAGAAATGAAGTGATTTCTTTCCAAGGATGTACATCTAATAATCTTGGTTAAAGCTTCAATCTTGTTTTAAATGCTTTTCCATTGAAAATGATACCTCTCTTTCAGCTCCCCCATTTCTGAGAAGTATAAAATCTTATAATTTATTATTACCAAAGGGGAAAGGTGGGAGGAGGGATAAATTAACAGTTTGGAATTAACACATACACACTGCTATGTATAAAATAGATCATCAACAAGGAACTACTGTATAGCACAGGGAACTACACTCAATATTTTGCAATAACCTATAAGGGGAAATAATCGGAAAAAGAATAGATATTTTTATTGACATCATCTATCAATGACAGTTAAAGTGTAACCTAAGGGAAGCCGGTGGTGAGTGCTTCTGACCCTGAAGACTTCAATCATCTAAAGTTTGGACTCTGCCTACTTCCCAAGGTCCTTAATGAACATATGTGTAGCCGTAGCTTAAAAAATTCCCCAGTTTGGGTTTCGGGGAGACACTGATTTTGAAAAAGCCCTGGTGTTCTCCTTACATGAATGGGACTCTTCCTACTGCTAAAACATGTCTGTCACATCCAGAGGATGGTATACCATCTGATCGGGAAGAGTTTGGAAAAGGCATCTCATCTCCTCATCTCCTGGTGCTTGGGTTCACCCCTCCAGCGTCTTTACTAACAGTCTCCCCACTTGGAGATGTCAGCACTGCCAACATCCTGTTGCGTACAGTTTGGAATTTGTCCAGAGGATGAAGCGGAAGGATGAGGAACAATGAGAGACAAGTCCTAGGTGTTCAGACAGGCACATGTCACTCTAATTTCCAATCAGGAAGACGAATTGACCAAAGGCTAGGGTTGCCCATGGAAACAGTATAGGGCTTGAGGAAATCCCACTGCTTTGTGGCCAGTTCCCATAAACACAAGTTGAACAATGGAACTCAGGGGCAGTAAAATTCACAAAACTGCAGAGTTGAAAATATCTATCACTGAAAAATGTCTTGAGGAAAGTCAGAGAAAAGGATTGGTAAGCAAGGGAGAATGTCAGGAAAGGGATTTGAGGAGGTAGAAAGGACTCGCCATTAAGCACAAGAAAAAGGGCTGAACATTGCCAACATTGCAGTTGGCCAAAAAGGCTGTATGCGTTTTTTTTCTGTATATATTCAAGAAAAGGGCATACACTTTTTTAGCCAACCAAACAGGTGGGCACTGGAAATCAATACTACAAAAGATATCACTTCGCATCAGTCAGAAGAGCCATCGTCATAAAGTGTAAACACCAGAAATGCAGGACAGGGCAAGGAGAAGAGGGAGCCCTGTGAGGCTTATAGTGGAAATGTATATTGCCAACGGCCATTCTGGAGAAGTGTATTGTGTTTACTAAAGCATCTAAAAAATGAGCTACAGAGCATAGGGCACTTGCACTCATGGGCGTATATCTTGGGAAAAACAAAAATCGAGAGGACACAGGCACCCCAATGTTTACTGCCTCTCTGTTTAAAAGATCCTCGACTAGGATATAACTTAAATGTCTCTGGAGGGAAAAAATGGATAGAGATGTGGTACTTATGTAGAGTGGAATATTACTCAGCCTGGAAATCAATGAAATAGGGCCAGTTGTAACAACTCCGGAGGAGTTACATATGATCATTCTAAGTGACATAATTCAAAAAGAAAAAGACACATATCATAAGATATCACTTAAAGGTGGAATCCAAAATGGCTACACATGAAATAAATTACAAAACAAAAACATAGTCAAATATGTAGAAAACATGCGTAAGGCTGCTAAACGGGAAAGGTGGGGAGGGGTGAGGCATCATCCAGGAGGTTGAAATTAGCAAAGATACCATTCCAAATACCAAACTGATAATCAACAAGGCCTACACGGTAGCTAAAAGAACTGCACTCAGCACACTCAAGTCACCGATAAGAATATATATGACTGGTAAGAATCTGAAAAAGAATTTATTGATGTCTCTCTGTACATGAATCAAGTGGATGTACAGCAGCAAGAAACAGAGCTTTGAAAATCAGCTGTAACCAATATAGTAATAAATTGAAAAAAATAAACGACAGAGAGACAGAGAAAACCTCTTACAACTTTTCCTCAGGGACGGTGATGCAACATGGATTGAACACATCTAGACCCACAGCAGGATGAGACATAAGGCTGGAAACTGTTCGCGCTAAGAGAAATGTGAGGTTGGGTGAGGAAATGCACACCCTTTAAAGTAATACTACCTGGTACCCATTCAATGGGTCCCAAATCTGCAGGTTCAAGGAATCTTCCTACAGCTAAAACATGCATGGAAAACCCAGAGGACTGTACACCATGTGATCGGGAGATGTGTCTAAAATGCACCTCATTTATCCTCTCCTGGTGCTCCTGTTCATCATTCCAGCCACGTTACTTAGAATCTCCCCACTTAGAGAATCAGCACATTTAAACTTCTGTTTCACACATTTTGCAAATTGTGAGGAGGATGAACGGGAAGAGGGGGAACCAATGAGAGAATAGTTGTAGGGGTTTGGACGGGCACATGTCACTCTAATTTCCCATTAAGAATAAGAATTAAAAGAAGGCTCAGCCTGCCTCGCCAGAGCCAAAATAGGGCCTGAAGCAATCCTGCGGTTTTGAGGCCAGCTCACAAAAGAGCAACTTAAAAAATGGAGCTCAGGGTCACTGCAATTCACAAACCTGCAGAGTTATAAATGAAAACTAACGTCCAAAAATATGTTGAGGTAAGGCAAAGAAGAGGATCTGAATGCAAGACAGAATTGCAAGAAACAGATTTCAAGAGATAGATTGGACTCGTCTTTAAAGCACATGAAAAGCGGCAGAATTTCGACAATGATGCAGTTGGCCCAAAAGGGAATATGCGTTTTTTCCTGAATATATCCAGGAAAAAACGCATACGCACTTTATGGGCAACCAAGCAAGCAAGCAATGCAAATGTGCACAACAAAGAAGTCTCATTTCCCACCGGTCAAAAGGGCCATCCGAAAAAATTGTAAAAACCAGAAATGCAGGACAGGCCATGGAGAACAGGGAGCCTTTATATGCTGATGGACAGTGTGTGAACTGCCGAGAGCCACTCTGGAGAAGTGTATGGTGGTTCCTAAATCATCTAAAAAACAGAGCTACAGAGCATAGGGCACTTCCAATCATGGAAGTATATCTAGGGAAGTCTAAAAATCAACAAGACACAAGCACACCACAGTTTAGGGCTACTCTGTTTACAAGAACCTCAACTTCAGTACACCTTAAATATCCCAGGAAAGAGAACAATGGATAAAGAAAATGTGGTACTTATGTACAATGGAATATCTCTTCACCATGAAATCAATGTAATAAGGCTAGTAGAAGGATAAAGAGTGGATTTAGCTCCGATAATACTACTTGAAATAAGTCAAACAGAAAAAGAAACATATCATAAGATATCACTTATAGAGGGAGGATAAATATGGCTGCACAAAAAATGAATTACAAAACAGAACAGTGTCTCACATTTAGAAAACACACTTATGTCAGCTTAAGGGGAAAGGAGAGGTGGGGTGATGCATAAAACCAGAGTTTGAAATTAGCACAGATACCGTTCAATAAACCAAATAGGTATTAGACAAGATCTACACCTTGCTCAATGAACTGGCCTCAACACACCCTATACATCACAGAGAAATATATCTGAGTAATAAGAATCTTAAAACCCATGTATTGATATATCTCCATAAGGGAATCAAGTGTGCGCAGAGCGGCACAAACACAGCAGTGAAAATGAGCTAAACCCCATTATAGAAATAAATTTTAAAACCAAAACGCAGAAACAATGAAAGAGAGAAAAATTCTTACAAAATTCACTCAGGGGCTGTGATGCAACCTGGAATGACCACATATAAACCCACAGCTGGATAAGACATAAGGCTGGACACTTGGGGCTGAGAGGATTGGTGAGCTTTGGTGAGCAACTGCCGAAAGTTTAATGCAATACTTCATGCTACTCATTCCAAGGGTCCCAACACTCCAGGTTGAAGGGAATCTTCCTACAGCTAAACCATGCATGGGAAATCCAGCAGATGGTATACCATATGATTGGGAAAGGTTTCTAAAACGCACCTCATTTTCCTCTCCTGGGGCTCCGGATCAACATTCCAGCCACTTTACTAACAACATCTCCACATGGAGAGTCAATGCCTTTAAGTTCTGGTATCGCACAGTCTGCAGTTAGTGTGGAGGATGAATAGAAATAGGGGGAACCAGTGAGAAAATAGATGTAGCGGTTTCAATGGGCACATGTCACTCTAATTTCACATCAGGAAGAAGAATTAACCAAAGGCCGAGCAAGGCGCCCCAGAAGAAGAATAGGGCCTGAAGAAATTCTGTGGATATGAGGCAAGATCACAAAAATAAGAGCTGAAAAATAGAGCTAAGGGCCACTGCAATTCAAAAACTTGCAGAGTTATAAAGGCCAACTATTTTCCAAAAGTATATTGAGGTAAGGCTATGAAGAGGCACTGACAGCAAGGAAGAATTGCAGGAAACCGATTTCAGGAGGTAGACTGGAACTGCATTGAAAACATATGAAAAGACTCAGAATGTCAACAATGATGCACTTGGCCAAAAGGGGCGTATGCGTTTTTTCCTGAATATATTCAGGAAAAAACGCATACGCCCTTTTTGGCCAACCAAGCAAGCTTGCAAAGGAAATCTGCACTACAATGAAGTCTCACTGCCCCCCAGTCAAAAGGGCCATCTGAAAAAAGTGTAAAATCCAGAAAGGTAGGACAGGCCATGAAGAACTGGGAGCCTTGTTATGCTGATGGGCGGGATGTAAATTGCAAACACCATTCTGGAGAACTGTATGGTGTTTCCTGAAATATCCAAAAAACAAAGCAACAGAGCTTAGGGCACTTCCACTTATGGTCCTATAGCTTAGGGAAATTAAAATAAAAAGACACAGCCAGCCCAAAGTTTGGGACAGCTCTGTTTACAAGAACCTCGTTTACGGTACAAGTTCAATATCGCTGAAAGTGAAAAATGTATAAAGAAGTTGTGGTACTTACATACAATGCAATATCACTCAGCAATGAAAAATATGTCACCAGGCCTGTAGCAGCATAATGAGTGGATTCAGATACGCTGATTCTAAGTGAAATGTCACACAGAAAAAGAAACATCATAAGATATCACTACTACATGGAATGTAAACTTGGCTACACAAGAACTGAATTACAAAACAGAACAGGGTCTCAAAGGTAGAAAACCAAATTATGCTTGCTTAAGGGGAATGCTGAGTTGGGGTGCTGCATGAAACCAGAGATTGAAATTGGCACAGATACCGTTCCATAAGCCAAATATGTAATAGACCAGAGCTACCCCTTGCTCAACGAAGTGGACTCAAGACGCCATATTAAACGCCTAAGAATATACCTGACTGGTAAGAATCTTAAAACCTATGGATTTATATGTCTCCGAAAGGGAATCAAGCGTGTGTACAATGGCATAAGCACAGCAGTGATAGGATTGGTGAGGTTCGGTGAGGAAGTGCAGACCCTTTGAAATCATATTGCATGGTACCCGTAACATGGGTCTCAACTCTCCAGGTTTAAGGGATTCTTCCTTCAGCTAAAACATGCATGTGGAACCCAGAGTATGATCCACCGTGTGATCGGGAAACGTGTTCAAATGTGTCTCAATTTTCTTCCCCTGGTACTCGGGTGCAACATTCCAGACACTTTACTAACACTCTCCCCACTTGGAGAGTCAGTGCCTTTAACCTCCTGTTTGGCCAGTTTGCAATTTCTGCGTAAGATAAACAGGAATAGGGAGAACCAATGAGAGACTAGCTGGAGGTGTCTGGACGGGGAAATTTAACTCTGATTGCCACCAGGCAGAGGATTTAACCAAAGGCTCAGCTTCTCGTGCCAGAACCACACTAGGGCCTGAAGCAATCCTGCGGTGTTGCGGCCAGCTCACAAGAAAGCGAGTTGAAGAAAGGAGCTCAGGGGCACTGTCATTCACAAAACTGCAGAGTTATAAATGACAGCTATCGTCCAAAAATATATTGAAGTAAGGCTACCAAGAGGACTTGAAAGTGGGGCAGAATTGCAGGATACAGATTTCAGGAGGTAGACTGGAATTGCATTTAAAGCATATGAAAACAGGCTGAACGTCCACAATGATGCACTTGTCCAAAAAGGGCGTATGCGTTTTTTCCTGAATATATTCAGGAAAAAACGAATACGCCCTTTTTGGACAACCAAGCAAGCTTGCATAGGAAATCTGCACTACAATGAAGTCTCACTGCCCCCCGGTCAAAAGGGCCATCTGAAAAAAGTGTAAAATCCAGAAAGGCAGGACAGGCCATGGAGAACTGGGAGCCTTGTTATGCTGATGGGTGGGATGTAAATTGCCAACAGCCACTCTGGAGAAGTGTATGGTGTTTCCTGAAACATCTAAAAAACAAAGCAACAGAGCCTAGAGCACTTCCACTTATGGTCCTATAGATTAGGGAAATTAAAATCAAAAAGACACAGCCACCCCAATATTTTGGACGGCTCTGTTTACAAGAACCTCGTTTATGGTACAAGTTCAATATCACAGAAAGCGAAAAATGGATAAAGAATTTGTGGTACTTACGTACAATGCAATATCACTCAGCAATGAAATCTATGTCATCAGGCCTGTAGCAGCATAATGAGTGGATTCAGGTACGATGATTCTAAGTGAAATAAGTCACAGAGAAAAAGAAACATCATAAGATAGCACTACTACACGGAATGTAAACTTGGCTACACAGGAACTGAATTACAAAACAGAACAGGGTCTCAAATGTAGAAAACCAACTTATGCTTGCTTAAGGGGAAAGGTGAGTTGGGGTGCTGCATAAAACCAGAGATTGAAATTAGCACAGATACCATTCCATAAGCCAAATATGTAATAGACAAGAGCTACTCCTTGCTCAACGAAGTGGACTCAACACCCCATATTAAACGCATAAGAATATATCTGACTAGTAAGAATCTTAAAAGCTATGGATTTACATGTCACCGAAAGAGAATCAAACGTGTGTACAGCAGCATAAATGCAGCAGTGATAGGATTGGTGAGGTTCGGTGAGCAAATGCAGACCCTTTGAAGTCATATTGCATGGTACCCATTCCATGGGTCACAACTCTCCAGGTTTAAGGGATTCCTCCTTCAGCTAAAACATGCATGTGGAACCCAGAGTATGATCCACCGTGTGATCGGGAGACGTGTTCAAATGTGTCTCAGTTTTGGTCCCCTGGTACTCGGGTGCAACATTCCAGACGCTTTACTAACACTCTCCCCACTTGGAGAGTCAGTGCCTTTAACGTCCTGTTTGGCCCAGTTTGCAATTTCTGCGGGAAATGAACAGGAATAGGGAGAACCAATGAGAGACTAGCTGGAGGTGTCTGGACGGGCAAATTTAACTCTCATTTCCCACCAGGAAGAGGAATTAACCAAAGGCTCAGCTTGCCGTGCCGGAACCACACTAGGGCCTGAAGCAATCTTGCGGTGTTGCGGTCAGCTCACAAGAAAGCGAGTTGAACAAAGGAGCTCAGGGGCACTGTCATTCACAAACCTGCAGAGTTATAAATGACAGCTATCGTCCAAAAATATGTTGAAGTAAGGCTGCCAAGAGGACTTGAAAGCGGGGCAGAATTGCAGGAAACCGATTTCAGGAGGTAGACTGGAATTGCATGAAAAGCATAGGAAAAGAGGCAGAACGTCCACAATGATGCACTTGGCCAAAAAGGGCGTATGCGTTTTTTCCTGAATATATTCAGGAAAAAACGCATACGCCCTTTTTGGCCAACCAAGCAAGCTTGCAAAGGAAATCTGCACTACAATGAAGTCTCACTGCCCCCCGGGAAAAAGGGCCATCTGAAAAAAGTGTAAAATCCAGAAAGGCAGGACAGGCCATGGAGAACTGGGAGCCCTGTTATTCTGAAGGGCCGGATGTAAACTGCCAAGAGCCACTCTGGAGAAGTGTATGGTGTTTCCTGAAACATCTAAAAAACAAAGCAACAGAGCCTAGGGCACTTCCACTTATGCTCCTATAGCTTAGGGAAATTAAAATCAAAAAGACACAGCCACCCCAAAATTTGGGATGGCTCTGTTTAAAAGAACCTCGTTTATCGTACAAGTTCATTATCACAGAAAGCGAAAAATGAATAAAGAATTTGTGGTACTTACGTACAATGCAATATCACTCAGCAATGAAATCTATGTCATCAGGCCCGTAGCAGCATAATGAGTGGATTCAGGTACGATGCTTCTAACTGAAATATGTCACACAGAAAAAGAAATATCATAAGGTATCACTAATACACGGAATGTAAACTTGGCTACACAGGAACTGAATTACAAAACAGAACAGGGTCTCAAATGTAGAAAACCAACTTATGCTTGCTTAAGGGGAAAGGTGAGTTGGGGTGCTGCATAAAACCAGGGATTGAAATTAGCACAGATACCGTTCCATAAGCCAAATATGTAATAGACAAGAGCTACTCCTTGCTCAACGAAGTGGACTCTACACCCCATATTAAACGCCTAAAAATATACCTGAATAGTAAGAATCTTAAAACCTATGGATTTATATGTCTCCGAAAAGGAATCAAGTGTGTGTACAGCAGCATAAACGCAGCAGTGATAGGATTGGTGAGTTTCGGTGAGCAAATGCAGACCCTTTGAAGTCATATTGCATCGTACCCATTCCATGGTTCTCAACTCTCCAGGTTTAAGGGATTCTTCCTTCAGCTAAAACATGCATGTGGAACCCAGAGTATGATCCACCGTGTGATCGGGAAACGTGTTCAAATATGTCTCAGTTTAAGTCCCCTGGTACTCGGGTGCAACATTCCAGACGCTTTACTAACACTCTCCCCACTTGGAGAGTCAGTGCCTTTAACCTCCTGTTTGGCCCAGTTTGCAATTTCTGCTGGAAATGAACAGGAATAGGGAGAACCAATGAGAGACTAGCTGGAGGTGTCTGGACGTGCAAATTTAACTCTCATTTCCCACCAGGAAGAGGAATTAACCAAAGGCTCAGCTTGCCGTGCCGGAACCACACTAGGGCCGGAATCAATCTTGCGGTGTTGCGGCCAGCTCACAAGAAAGCGAGTTGAAGAAAGGAGCTCAGGGGCACTGTAATTCACAAACGTGCAGAGTTATAAATGACAGCTATCGTCCAAAAATATATTGAAGTAAGGCTGCCAAGAGGACTTGAAAGCGGGGCAGAATTGCAGGAAACCGATTTCAGGAGGTAGACTGGAATTGCATGAAAAGCATAGGAAAAGAGGCAGAACGTCCACAATGATGCACTTGGCCAAAAAGGGGAAATATATTCAGGAAAAAACGCATACGCCCTTTTTGGCCAACCAAGCAAGCTTGCAAAGGAAATCTGCACTACAATGAAGTCTCACTGCCCCCCGGGCAAAAGGGCCATCTGAAAAAAGTGTAAAATCCAGAAAGGCAGGACAGGCCATGGAGAACTGGGAGCCTTGTTATGCTGATGGGCGGGATGTAAATTGCCAACAGCCACTCTGGAGAAGTGTATGGTGTTTCCTGAAACATCTAAAAAACAAAGCAACAGAGCCTAGGGCATTTCCACTTGTGCTCCTATAGCTTAGGGCAATTAAAATCAAAAAGACACAGCCACCCCAATGTTTGGGACGGCTCTGTTTACAATATCCTCGTTTATGGTACAAGTTCAATATCACAGAAAGCGAAAAATGAATAAAGAATTTGTGGTACTTACGTACAATGCAATATCACTCAGCAATGAAATCTATGTCATCAGACCCGTAGCAGCATAATGAGTGGACTCAGGTATGATGATTCTAAGAGAAATAAGTCACACAGAAAAAGAAATATCATAAGGTATCACTAATACACGGAATGTAAACTTAGCTACCCAGGAACTGAATTACAAAACAGAAAAGGGTCTCAAATGTAGAAAACCATCTTATGCTTGCTTAAGGGGAAAGGTCAGTTGGGGTGCTGCATAAAACCAGAGATTGAAATTAGCACAGATACCGTTCCATAAGCCAAATATGTAATAGACAAGAGCTACTCCTTCCTCAACGAAGTGGACTCAACACCCCATATTAAACGCCTAAGAATATACCTGACTAGTAAGAATCTTAAAACCTATGGATTTACATGTCTCTGAAAGAGAATCAAGTGTGTGTACAGCAGCATAAACGCAGCAGTGATAGGATTGGTGAGGTTCGGTGAGCAAATGCAGACCCTTTGAAGTCATATTGCATGGTACCCATTCCATGGGTCTCAACTCTCCAGGTTTAAGGGATTCTTCCTTCAGCTAAAACATGCATGTGGAACCCAGAGTATGATCCACCGTGTGATTGGGAAACGTGTTCAAATATGTCTCAGTTTAAGTCCCCTGGTACTCGGGTGCAACATTCCAGACGCTTTACTAACACTCTCCCCACTTGGAGAGTCAGTGCCTTTAACCTCCTGTTTGGCCCAGTTTGCAATTTCTGCGGGAAATGAACAGGAATAGGGAGAACCAATGAGAGACTAGCTGGAGGTGTCTGGACGGGCAAATTTAACTCTCATTTCCCACCAGGAAGAGGAATTAACCAAAGGCTCAGCTTGCCGTGCCGGAACCACACTAGGGCCTGAAGCAATCTTGCGGTGTTGCGGCCAGCTCACAAGAAAGCGAGTTGAACAAAGGAGCTCAGGGGCACTGTCATTCACAAACCTGCAGAGTTATAAATGACAGCTATCGTCCAAAAATATATTGAAGTAAGGCTGCCAAGAGCACTTGAAAGCGGGGCAGAATTGCAGGACACCGATTTCAGGAGGTAGACTGGAATTGCATGAAAAGCATAGGAAAAGAGGCAGAACGTCCACAATGATGCACTTGGCCAAAAAGGGCGTATGCGTTTTTTCCTGAATATATTCAGGAAAAAACGCATACGCCCTTTTTGGCCAACCAAGCAAGCTTGCAAAGGAAATCTGCACTACAATGAAGTCTCACTGCCCCCCGGGCAAAAGGGCCATCTGAAAAAAGTGTAAAATCCAGAAAGGCAGGACAGGCCATGGAGAACTGGGAGCCTTGTTATGCTGATGGGCGGGATGTAAATTGCCAACAGCCACTCTGGAGAAGTGTATGGTGTTTCCTGAAACATCTAAAAAACAAAGCAACAGAGCCTAGGGCACTTCCACTTATGCTCCTATAGCTTAGGGAAATTAAAATCAAAAAGACACAGCCACCCCAAAGTTTGGGACGGCTCTGTTTACAAGAACCTCATTTATGGTACAAGTTCAATATCACAGAAAGCGAAAAATGAATAAAGAATTTGTGGTACTTACGTACAATGCAATATCACTCAGCAATGAAATCTATGTCATCAGACCCGTAGCAGCATAATGAGTGCACTCAGGTACGATGATTCTAAGAGAAATAAGTCACACAGAAAAAGAAATATCATAAGGTATCACTAATACACGGAATGTAAACTTGGCTACCCAGGAACTGAATTACAAAACAGAACAGGGTCTCAAATGTAGAAAACCAACTTATGCTTGCTTAAGGGGAAAGGTGAGTTGGGGTGCTGCATAAAACCAGAGATTGAAATTAGCACAGATACCGTTCCATAAGCCAAATATGTAATAGACAAGAGCTACTCCTTCCTCAACGAAGTGGACTCAACACCCCATATTAAACGCCTAAGAATATACCTGACTAGTAAGAATCTTAAAACCTATGGATTTACATGTCTCCGAAAGGGAATCAAGCATGTGTACAGCAGCATAAACGCAGCAGTGATAGGATTGGTGAGGTTCGGTGAGCAAATGCAGACCCTTTGAAGTCATATTGCATGGTACCCATTCCATGGGTCACAACTCTGCAGGTTTAAGGGATTCCTCCTTCAGCTAAAACATGCATGTGGAACCCAGAGTATGATCCACCGTGTGATCGGGAAACGTGTTCAAATGTGTCTCAGTTTTCGTCCCCTGGTACTCGGGTGCAACATTCCAGACGCTTTACTAACACTCTCCCCACTTGGAGAGTCAGTGCCTTTAACGTCGTGTTTGGCCCAGTTTGCAATTTCTGCGGGAAATGAACAGGAATAGGGAGAACCAATGAGAGACTAGCTGGAGGTGTCTGGACGGGCAAATTTAACTCTCATTTCCCACCAGGAAGAGGAATTAACCAAAGGCTCAGCTTGCCGTGCCGGAACCACACTAGGGCCTGAAGCAATCTTGCGGTGTTGCGGCCAGCTCACAATAAAGAGAGCTGAAGAAAGGAGCTCAGGGGCACTGTCATTCACAAACCTGCAGAGTTATAAATGACAGCTATCGTCCAAAAATATATTGAAGTAAGGCTGCCAAGAGCACTTGAAAGCGGGGCAGAATTGCAGGACACCGATTTCAGGAGGTAGACTGGAATTGCATGAAAAGCATAGGAAAAGAGGCAGAACGTCCACAATGATGCACTTGGCCAAAAAGGGCGTATGCGTTTTTTCCTGAATATATTCAGGAAAAAACGCATACGCCCTTTTTGGCCAACCAAGCAAGCTTGCAAAGGAAATCTGCACTACAATGAAGTCTCACTGCCCCCCGGGCAAAAGGGCCATCTGAAAAAAGTGTAAAATCCAGAAAGGCAGGACAGGCCATGGAGAACTGGGAGCCTTGTTATGCTGATGGGCGGGATGTAAATTGCCAACAGCCACTCTGGAGAAGTGTATGGTGTTTCCTGAAACATCTAAAAAACAAAGCAACAGAGCCTAGGGCACTTCCACTTATGCTCCTATAGCTTAGGGAAATTCAAATCAAAAAGACACAGCCACCCCAAAGTTTGGGACGGCTCTGTTTACAAGAACCTCGTTTATGGTACAAGTTCAATATCACAGAAAGCGAAAAATGAATAAAGAATTTGTGGTACTTACGTACAATGCAATATCACTCAGCAATGAAATCTATGTCATCAGGCCCATAGCAGCATAATGAGTGGACTCAGGTACGATGATTCTAAGAGAAATAAGTCACACAGAAAAAGAAATATCATAAGGTATCACTAATACACGGAATGTAAACTTGGCTACCCAGGAACAGAATTACAAAACAGAACAGGGTCTCAAATGTAGAAAACCAACTTATGCTTGCTTAAGGGGAAAGGTGAGTTGGGGTGCTGCATAAAACCAGAGATTGAAATTAGCACAGATACCGTTCCATAAGCCAAATATATACTAGACAAGAGCTACTCCTTCCTCAACGAAGTGGACTCAACACCCCATATTAAACGCCTAAGAATATACCTGACTAGTAAGAATCTAAAAACCTATGGATTTTCATGTCTCCAAAAGAGAATCAAGCGTGTGTACAGCAGCATAAACGCAGCAGTGATAGGATTGATGAGGTTCGGTGAGCAAATGCAGACACTTTGAAGTCATATTGCATGGTACCCATTCCATGGGTCTCATCTCTCCAGGTTTAAGGGATTCTTCCTTCAGCTAAAACATGCATGTGGAACCCAGAGTATGATCCACCGTGTGATCGGGAAACGTGTTCAAATATGTCTCAGTTTAAGTCCCCTGGTACTCGGGTGCAACATTCCAGACGCTTTACTAACACTCTCCCCACTTGGAGAGTCAGTGCCTTTAACCTCCTGTTTGGCCCAGTTTGCAATTTCTGCGGGAAATGAACAGGAATAGGGAGAACCAATGAGAGACTAGCTGGAGGTGTCTGGATGGGCAAATTTAACTCTCATTTCCCACCAGGAAGAGGAATTAACCAAAGGCTCAGCTTGCCATGCCGGAACCACACTAGGGCCTGAAGCAATCTTGCGGTGTTGCGGCCATCTCACAAGAAAGCGAGTTGAACAAAGGAGCTCAGGGGCACTGTCATTCACAAACCTGCAGAGTTATAAATGACAGCTATCGTCCAAAAATATATTGAAGTAAGGCTGCCAAGAGCACTTGAAAGCGGGGCAGAATTGCAGGACACCGATTTCAGGAGGTAGACTGGAATTGCATGAAAAGCATAGGAAAAGAGGCAGAACGTCCACAATGATGCACTTGGCCAAAAAGGGCGTATGCGTGTTTTCCTGAATATATTCAGGAAAAAACGCATACGCCCTTTTTGGCCAACCAAGCAAGCTTGCAAAGGAAATCTGCACTACAATGAAGTCTCACTGCCCCCCGGGCAAAAGGGCCATCTGAAAAAAGTGTAAAATCCAGAAAGGCAGGACAGGCCATGGAGAACTGGGAGCCTTGTTATGCTGATGGGCGGGATGTAAATTGCCAACAGCCACTCTGGAGAAGTGTATGGTGTTTCCTGAAACATCTAAAAAACAAAGCAACAGAGCCTAGGGCACTTCCACTTATGCTCCTATAGCTTAGGGAAATTCAAATCAAAAAGACACAGCCACCCCAAAGTTTGGGACGGCTCTGTTTACAAGAACCTCGTTTATGGTACAAGTTCAATATCACAGAAAGCGAAAAATGAATAAAGAATTTGTGGTACTTACGTACAATGCAATATCACTCAGCAATGAAATCTATGTCATCAGGCCCATAGCAGCATAATGAGTGGACTCAGGTACGATGATTCTAAGAGAAATAAGTCACACAGAAAAAGAAATATCATAAGGTATCACTAATACACGGAATGTAAACTTGGCTACCCAAGAACTGAATTACAAAACAGAACAGGGTCTCAAATGTAGAAAACCAACTTATGCTTGCTTAAGGGGAAAGGTGAGTTGGGGTGCTGCATAAAACCAGAGATTGAAATTAGCACAGATACCGTTCCATAAGCCAAATATGTAATAGACAAGAGCTACTCCTTCCTCAACGAAGTGGACTCAACACCCCATATTAAACGCCTAAGAATATACCTGACTAGTAAGAATCTTAAAACCTATGGATTTACATGTCTCCGAAAGGGAATCAAGCATGTGTACAGCAGCATAAACGCAGCAGTGATAGGATTGGTGAGGTTCGGTGAGCAAATGCAGACCCTTTGAAGTCATATTGCATGGTACCCATTCCATGGGTCACAACTCTGCAGGTTTAAGGGATTCCTCCTTCAGCTAAAACATGCATGTGGAACCCAGAGTATGATCCACCATGTGATCGGGAAACATGTTCAAATGTGTCTCAGTTTTCGTCCCCTGGTACTCGGGTGCAACATTCCAGACGCTTTACTAACACTCTCCCCACTTGGAGAGTCAGTGCCTTTAACCTCCTCTTTGGCCCAGTTTGCAATTTCTGCGGGAAATGAACAGGAATAGGGAGAACCAATGAGAGACTAGCTGGAGGTGTCTGGACGGGCAAATTTAACTCTCATTTCCCACCAGGAAGAGGAATTAACCAAAGGCTCAGCTTGCCGTGCCGGAACCACACTAGGGCCTGAAGCAATCCTGCAGTGTTGCGGCCAGCTCACAATAAAGAGAGCTGAAGAAAGGAGCTCAGGGGCACTGTCATTCACAAACCTGCAGAGTTATAAATGACAGCTATCGTCCAAAAATATATTGAAGTAAGGCTGCCAAGAGCACTTGAAAGCGGGGCAGAATTGCAGGACACCGATTTCAGGAGGTAGACTGGAATTGCATGAAAAGCATAGGAAAAGAGGCAGAACGTCCACAATGATGCACTTGGCCAAAAAGGGCGTATGCGTTTTTTCCTGAATATATTCAGGAAAAAACGCATACGCCCTTTTTGGCCAACCAAGCAAGCTTGCAAAGGAAATCTGCACTACAATGAAGTCTCACTGCCCCACGGGCAAAAGGGCCATCTGAAAAAAGTGTAAAATCCAGAAAGGCAGGACAGGCCATGGAGAACTGTGAGCCTTGTTATGCTGATGGGCGGGATGTAAATTGCCAACAGCCACTCTGGAGAAGTGTATGGTGTTTCCTGAAACATCTAAAAAACAAAGCAACAGAGCCTAGGGCACTTCCACTTATGCTCCTATAGCTTAGGGAAATTAAAATCAAAAAGACACAGCCACCCCAAAGTTTGGGACGGCTCTGTTTACAAGAACCTCGTTTATGGTACAAGTTCAATATCACAGAAAGCGAAAAATGAATAAAGAATTTGTGGTACTTATGTACAATGCAATATCACTCAGCAATGAAATCTATGTCATCAGGCCCATAGCAGCATAATGAGTGGACTCAGGTACGATGATTCTAAGAGAAATAAGTCACACAGAAAAAGAAATATCATAAGGTATCACTAATACACGGAATGTAAACTTGGCTACCCAGGAACAGAATTACAAAACAGAACAGGGTCTCAAATGTAGAAAACCAACTTATGCTTGCTTAAGGGGAAAGGTGAGTTGGGGTGCTGCATAAAACCAGAGATTGAAATTAGCACAGATACCGTTCCATAAGCCAAATATATACTAGACAAGAGCTACTCCTTCCTCAACGAAGTGGACTCAACACCCCATATTAAACGCCTAAGAATATACCTGACTAGTAAGAATCTAAAAACCTATGGATTTTCATGTCTCCAAAAGAGAATCAAGCGTGTGTACAGCAGCATAAACGCAGCAGTGATAGGATTGATGAGGTTCGGTGAGCAAATGCAGACACTTTGAAGTCATATTGCATGGTACCCATTCCATGGGTCTCATCTCTCCAGGTTTAAGGGATTCTTCCTTCAGCTAAAACATGCATGTGGAACCCAGAGTATGATCCACCGTGTGATCGGGAAACGTGTTAAAATATGTCTCAGTTTAAGTCCCCTGGTACTCGGGTGCAACATTCCAGACGCTTTACTAACACTCTCCCCACTTGGAGAGTCAGTGCCTTTAACCTCCTGTTTGGCCCAGTTTGCAATTTCTGCGGGAAATGAACAGGAATAGGGAGAACCAATGAGAGACTAGCTGGAGGTGTCTGGATGGGCAAATTTAACTCTCATTTCCCACCAGGAAGAGGAATTAACCAAAGGCTCAGCTTGCCATGCCGGAACCACACTAGGGCCTGAAGCAATCTTGCGGTGTTGCGGCCAGCTCACAAGAAAGCGAGTTGAACAAAGGAGCTCAGGGGCACTGTCATTCACAAACCTGCAGAGTTATAAATGACAGCTATCGTCCAAAAATATATTGAAGTAAGGCTGCCAAGAGCACTTGAAAGCGGGGCAGAATTGCAGGAAACCGATTTCAGGAGGTAGACTGGAATTGCATGAAAAGCATAGGAAAAGAGGCAGAACGTCCACAATGATGCACTTGGCCAAAAAGGGCGTATGCGTGTTTTCCTGAATATATTCAGGAAAAAACGCATACGCCCTTTTTGGCCAACCAAGCAAGCTTGCAAAGGAAATCTGCACTACAATGAAGTCTCACTGCCCCCCGGGCAAAAGGGCCATCTGAAAAAAGTGTAAAATCCAGAAAGGCAGGACAGGCCATGGAGAACTGGGAGCCTTGTTATGCTGATGGGCGGGATGTAAATTGCCAACAGCCACTCTGGAGAAGTGTATGGTGTTTCCTGAAACATCTAAAAAACAAAGCAACAGAGCCTAGGGCACTTCCACTTATGCTCCTATAGCATAGGGAAATTAAAATCAAAAAGACACAGCCACCCCAAAGTTTGGGACGGCTCTGTTTACAAGAACCTCGTTTATGGTACAAGTTCAATATCACAGAAAGCGAAAAATGAATAAAGAATTTGTGGTACTTACGTACAATGCAATATCACTCAGCAATGAAATCTATGTCATCAGGCCCGTAGCAGCATAATGAGTGGACTCAGGTACGATGATTCTAAGAGAAATAAGTCACACAGAAAAAGAAATATCATAAGGTATCACTAATACACGGAATGTAAACTTGGCTACCCAGGAACTGAATTACAAAACAGAACAGGGTCTCAAATGTAGAAAACCAACTTATGCTTGCTTAAGGGGAAAGGTGAGTTGGGGTGCTGCATAAAACCAGAGATTGAAATTAGCACAGATACCGTTCCATAAGCCAAATATGTAATAGACAAGAGCTACTCCTTCCTCAACGAAGTGGACTCAACACCCCATATTAAATGCCTAAGAATATACCTGACTAGTAAGAATCTTAAAACCTATGGATTTACATGTCTCCGAAAGGGAATCAATCATGTGTACAGCAGCATAAACGCAGCAGTGATAGGATTGGTGAGGTTCGGTGAGCAAATGCAGACCCTTTGAAGTCATATTGCATGGTACCCATTCCATGGGTCACAACTCTGCAGGTTTAAGGGATTCCTCCTTCAGCTAAAACATGCATGTGGAACCCAGAGTATGATCCACCGTGTGATCGGGAAACGTGTTCAAATGTGTCTCAGTTTTCGTCCCCTGGTACTCGGGTGCAACATTCCAGATGCTTTACTAACACTCTCCCCACTTGGAGAGTCAGTGCCTTTAACCTCCTGTTTGGCCCAGTTTGCAATTTCTGCGGGAAATGAACAGGAATAGGGAGAACCAATGAGAGACTAGCTGGAGGTGTCTGGACGGGCAAATTTAACTCTCATTTCCCACCAGGAAGAGGAATTAACCAAAGGCTCAGCTTGCCGTGCCAGAACCAAACTAGGGCCTGAAGCAATCCTGCAGTGTTGCGGCCAGCTCACAATAAAGAGAGCTGAAGAAAGGAGCTCAGGGGCACTGTCATTCACAAACATGCAGAGTTATAAATGACAGCTATCGTCCAAAAATATATTGAAGTAAGGCTGCCAAGAGCACTTGAAAGCGGGGCAGAATTGCAGGACACCGATTTCAGGAGGTAGACTGGAATTGCATGAAAAGCATAGGAAAAGAGGCAGAACGTCCACAATGATGCACTTGGCCAAAAAGGGCGTATGCGTTTTTTCCTGAATATATTCAGGAAAAAACGCATACGCCCTTTTTGGCCAACCAAGCAAGCTTGCAAAGGAAATCTGCACTACAATGAAGTCTCACTGCCCCCCGGGCAAAAGGGCCATCTGAAAAAAGTGTAAAATCCAGAAAGGCAGGACAGGCCATGGAGAACTGGGAGCCTTGTTATGCTGATGGGCGGGATGTAAATTGCCAACAGCCACTCTGGAGAAGTGTATGGTGTTTCCTGAAACATCTAAAAAACAAAGCAACAGAGCCTAGGGCACTTCCACTTATGCTCCTATAGCTTAGGGAAATTCAAATCAAAAAGACACAGCCACCCCAAAGTTTGGGACGGCTCTGTTTACAAGAACCTCGTTTATGGTACAAGTTCAATATCACAGAAAGCGAAAAATGAATAAAGAATTTGTGGTACTTACGTACAATGCAATATCACTCAGCAATGAAATCTATGTCATCAGGCCCATAGCAGCATAATGAGTGGACTCAGGTACGATGATTCTAAGAGAAATAAGTCACACAGAAAAAGAAATATCATAAGGTATCACTAATACACGGAATGTAAACTTGGCTACCCAGGAACAGAATTACAAAACAGAACAGGGTCTCAAATGTAGAAAACCAACTTATGCTTGCTTAAGGGGAAAGGTGAGTTGGGGTGCTGCATAAAACCAGAGATTGAAATTAGCACAGATCCCGTTCCATAAGCCAAATATATACTAGACAAGAGCTACTCCTTCCTCAACGAAGTGGACTCAACACCCCATATTAAACGCCTAAGAATATACCTGACTAGTAAGAATCTTAAAACCTATGGAGTTACATGTCTCCAAAAGAGAATCAAGCGTGTGTACAGCAGCATAAACGCAGCAGTGATAGGATTGATGAGGTTCGGTGAGCAAATGCAGACACTTTGAAGTCATATTGCATGGTACCCATTCCATGGGTCTCATCTCTCCAGGTTTAAGGGATTCTTCCTTCAGCTAAAACATGCATGTGGAACCCAGAGTATGATCCACCGTGTGATCGGGAAACGTGTTCAAATATGTCTCAGTTTAAGTCCCCTGGTACTCGGGTGCAACATTCCAGACGCTTTACTAACACTCTCCCCACTTGGAGAGTCAGTGCCTTTAACCTCCTGTTTGGCCCAGTTTGCAATTTCTGCGGGAAATGAACAGGAATAGGGAGAACCAATGAGAGACTAGCTGGAGGTGTCTGGACGGGCAAATTTAACTCTCATTTCCCACCAGGAAGAGGAATTAACCAAAGGCTCAGCTTGCCATGCCGGAACCACACTAGGGCCTGAAGCAATCTTGCGGTGTTGCGGCCAGCTCACAAGAAAGCGAGTTGAACAAAGGAGCTCAGGGGAACTGTCATTCACAAACCTGCAGAGTTATAAATGACAGCTATCGTCCAAAAATATATTGAAGTAAGGCTGCCAAGAGCACTTGAAAGCGGGGCAGAATTGCAGGACACCGATTTCAGGAGGTAGACTGGAATTGCATGAAAAGCATAGGAAAAGAGGCAGAACGTCCACAATGATGCACTTGGCCAAAAAGGGCGTATGCGTTTTTTCCTGAATATATTCAGGAAAAAACGCATACGCCCTTTTTGGCCAACCAAGCAAGCTTGCAAAGGAAATCTGCACTACAATGAAGTCTCACTGCCCCACGGGCAAAAGGGCCATCTGAAAAAAGTGTAAAATCCAGAAAGGCAGGACAGGCCATGGAGAACTGGGAGCCTTGTTATGCTGATGGGCGGGATGTAAATTGCCAACAGCCACTCTGGAGAAGTGTATGGTGTTTCCTGAAACATCTAAAAAACAAAGCAACAGAGCCTAGGGCACTTCCACTTATGCTCCTATAGCTTAGGGAAATTCAAATCAAAAAGACACAGCCACCCCAAAGTTTGGGACGGCTCTGTTTACAAGATCCTCGTTTATGTTACAAGTTCAATATCACAGAAAGCGAAAAATGAATAAAGAATTTGTGGTATTTACGCACAATGCAATATCACTCAGCAATGAAATCTATGTCATCAGGCCCGTAGCACCATAATGAGTGGATTCAGATACGATGATTCTAAGTGAAATAAGTCACACAGAAAAAGAAACATCATAAGATATCACTAATACACGGAATGTAAACTTGGCTACCCAGGAACTGAATTACAAAACAGAACAGGGTCTCAAATGTAGAAAACCAACTTATGCTTGCTTAAGGGGAAAGGTGAGTTGGGGTGCTGCATAAAACAAGAGATTGAAATTAGCACAGATACCGTTCCATAAGCCAAATATGTAATAGACAAGAGCTACTCCTTCCTCAACGAAGTGGACTCAACACCCCATATTAAACGCCTAAAAATATACCTGAATAGTAAGAATCTTAAAACCTATGGATTTATATGTCTCCGAAAAGGAATCAAGCGTGTGTACAGCAGCATAAACGCAGCAGTGATAGGATTGGTGAGTTTCAGTGAGCAAATGCAGACCCTTTGAAGTCATATTGCATGGTACCCATTCCATGGTTCTCAACTCTCCAGGTTTAAGGGATTCTTCCTTCAGCTAAAACATGCATGTGGAACCCAGAGTATGATCCACCATGTGATCGGGAAACGTGTTCAAATATGTCTCAGTTTAAGTCCCCTGGTACTCGGGTGCAACATTCCAGACGCTTTACTAACACTCTCCCCACTTGGAGAGTCAGTGCCTTTAACCTCCTGTTTGGCCCAGTTTGCAATTTCTGCGGGAAATGAACAGGAATAGGGAGAACCAATGAGAGACTAGCTGGAGGTGTCTGGACGGGCAAATTTAACTCTCATTTCCCACCAGGAAGAGGAATTAACCAAAGGCTCAGCTTGCCGTGCCGGAACCACACTAGGGCCTGAAGCAATCTTGCGGTGTTGCGGCCAGCTCACAAGAAAGCGAGTTGAACAAAGGAGCTCAGGGGCACTGTCATTCACAAACCTGCAGAGTTATAAATGACAGCTATCGTCCAAAAATATATTGAAGTAAGGCTGCCAAGAGGACTTGAAAGCGGGGCAGAATTGCAGGACACCGATTTCAGGTGGTAGACTGGAATTGCATGAAAAGCATAGGAAAAGAGGCAGAACGTCCACAATGATGCACTTGGCCAAAAAGGGCGTATGCGTTTTCTCCTGAATATATTCAGGAAAAAACGCATACGCCCTTTTTGGCCAACCAAGCAAGCTTGCAAAGGAAATCTGCACTACAATGAAGTCTCACTGCCCCCCGGGCAAAAGGGCCATCTGAAAAAAGTGTAAAATCCAGAAAGGCAGGACAGGCCATGGAGAACTGGGAGCCTTGTTATGCTGATGGGCGGGATGTAAATTGCCAACAGCCACTCTGGAGAAGTGTATGGTGTTTCCTGAAACATCTAAAAAACAAAGCAACAGAGCCTAGGGCACTTCCACTTATGCTCCTATAGCTTAGGGAAATTAAAATCAAAAAGACACAGCCACCCCAAAGTTTGGGACGGCTCTGTTTACAAGAACCTCGTTTATGGTACAAGTTCAATATCACAGAAAGCGAAAAATGAATAAAGAATTTGTGGTACTTACGTACAATGCAATATCACTCAGCAATGAAATCTATGTCATCAGGCCCGTAGCAGCATAATGAGTGGACTCAGGTACGATGATTCTAAGAGAAATAAGTCACACAGAAAAAGAAATATCATAAGGTATCACTAATACACGGAATGTAAACTTGGCTACACAGGAACTGAATTACAACACAGAACAGGGTCTCAAATGTAGAAAACCAACTTATGCTTGCTTAAGGGGAAAGGTGAGTTGGGGTGCTGCATAAAACCAGAGATTGAAATTAGCACAGATACCGTTCCATAAGCCAAATATGTAATAGACAAGAGCTACTCCTTCCTCAATGAAGTGGACTCAACACCCCATATTAAACGCCTAAGAATATACCTGACTAGTAAGAATCTTAAAACCTATGGATTTACATGTCTCCAAAAGAGAATCAAGCGTGTGTACAGAAGCATAAACGCAGCAGTGATAGGATTGGTGAGGTTCGGTGAGCAAATGCAGACCCTTTGAAGTCATATTGCATGGTACCCATTCCATGGGTCTCAACTCTCCAGGTTTAAGGGATTCTTCCTTCAGCTAAAACATGCATGTGGAACCCAGAGTATGATCCACCGTGTGATCGGGAAACGTGTTCAAATATGTCTCAGTTTAAGTCCCCTGGTACTCGGGTGCAACATTCCAGACGCTTTACTAACACTCTCCCCACTTGGAGAGTCAGTGCCTTTAACCTCCTGTTTGGCCCAGTTTGCAATTTCTGCGGGAAATAAACAGGAATAGGGAGAACCAAAGAGAGACTAGCTGGAGGTGTCTGGACGGGCAAATTTAACTCTCATTTCCCACCAGGAAGAGGAATTAACCAAAGGCTCAGCTTGCCGTGCCGGAACCACACTAGGGCCTGAAGCAATCCTGCAGTGTTGCGGCCAGCTCACAATAAAGAGAGCTGAAGAAAGGAGCTCAGGGGCACTGTCATTCACAAACCTGCAGAGTTATAAATGACAGCTATCGTCCAAAAATATATTGAAGTAAGGCTGCCAAGAGCACTTGAAAGCGGGGCAGAATTGCAGGACACCGATTTCAGGAGGTAGACTGGAATTGCATGAAAAGCATAGGAAAAGAGGCAGAACGTCCACAATGATGCACTTGGCCAAAAAGGGCGTATGCGTTTTTTCCTGAATATATTCAGGAAAAAACGCATACGCCCTTTTTGGCCAACCAAGCAAGCTTGCAAAGGAAATCTGCACTACAATGAAGTCTCACTGCCCCCCGGGCAAAAGGGCCATCTGAAAAAAGTGTAAAATCCAGAAAGGCAGGACAGGCCATGGAGAACTGGGAGCCTTGTTATGCTGATGGGCGGGATGTAAATTGCCAACAGCCACTCTGGAGAAGTGTATGGTGTTTCCTGAAACATCTAAAAAACAAAGCAACAGAGCCTAGGGCACTTCCACTTATGCTCCTATAGCTTAGGGAAATTAAAATCAAAAAGACACAGCCACCCCAAAGTTTGGGACGGCTCTGTTTACAAGAACCTCATTTATGGTACAAGTTCAATATCACAGAAAGCGAAAAATGAATAAAGAATTTGTGGTACTTACGTACAATGCAATATCACTCAGCAATGAAATCTATGTCATCAGACCCGTAGCAGCATAATGAGTGCACTCAGGTACGATGATTCTAAGAGAAATAAGTCACACAGAAAAAGAAATATCATAAGGTATCACTAATACACGGAATGTAAACTTGGCTACCCAGGAACTGAATTACAAAACAGAACAGGGTCTCAAATGTAGAAAACCAACTTATGCTTGCTTAAGGGGAAAGGTGAGTTGGGGTGCTGCATAAAACCAGAGATTGAAATTAGCACAGATACCGTTCCATAAGCCAAATATGTAATAGACAAGAGCTACTCCTTCCTCAACGAAGTGGACTCAACACCCCATATTAAACGCCTAAGAATATACCTGACTAGTAAGAATCTTAAAACCTATGGATTTACATGTCTCCGAAAGGGAATCAAGCATGTGTACAGCAGCATAAACGCAGCAGTGATAGGATTGGTGAGGTTCGGTGAGCAAATGCAGACCCTTTGAAGTCATATTGCATGGTACCCATTCCATGGGTCACAACTCTGCAGGTTTAAGGGATTCCTCCTTCAGCTAAAACATGCATGTGGAACCCAGAGTATGATCCACCGTGTGATCGGGAAACGTGTTCAAATGTGTCTCAGTTTTCGTCCCCTGGTACTCGGGTGCAACATTCCAGACGCTTTACTAACACTCTCCCCACTTGGAGAGTCAGTGCCTTTAACGTCGTGTTTGGCCCAGTTTGCAATTTCTGCGGGAAATGAACAGGAATAGGGAGAACCAATGAGAGACTAGCTGGAGGTGTCTGGACGGGCAAATTTAACTCTCATTTCCCACCAGGAAGAGGAATTAACCAAAGGCTCAGCTTGCCGTGCCGGAACCACACTAGGGCCTGAAGCAATCTTGCGGTGTTGCGGCCAGCTCACAATAAAGAGAGCTGAAGAAAGGAGCTCAGGGGCACTGTCATTCACAAACCTGCAGAGTTATAAATGACAGCTATCGTCCAAAAATATATTGAAGTAAGGCTGCCAAGAGCACTTGAAAGCGGGGCAGAATTGCAGGACACCGATTTCAGGAGGTAGACTGGAATTGCATGAAAAGCATAGGAAAAGAGGCAGAACGTCCACAATGATGCACTTGGCCAAAAAGGGCGTATGCGTTTTTTCCTGAATATATTCAGGAAAAAACGCATACGCCCTTTTTGGCCAACCAAGCAAGCTTGCAAAGGAAATCTGCACTACAATGAAGTCTCACTGCCCCCCGGGCAAAAGGGCCATCTGAAAAAAGTGTAAAATCCAGAAAGGCAGGACAGGCCATGGAGAACTGGGAGCCTTGTTATGCTGATGGGCGGGATGTAAATTGCCAACAGCCACTCTGGAGAAGTGTATGGTGTTTCCTGAAACATCTAAAAAACAAAGCAACAGAGCCTAGGGCACTTCCACTTATGCTCCTATAGCTTAGGGAAATTCAAATCAAAAAGACACAGCCACCCCAAAGTTTGGGACGGCTCTGTTTACAAGAACCTCGTTTATGGTACAAGTTCAATATCACAGAAAGCGAAAAATGAATAAAGAATTTGTGGTACTTACGTACAATGCAATATCACTCAGCAATGAAATCTATGTCATCAGGCCCATAGCAGCATAATGAGTGGACTCAGGTACGATGATTCTAAGAGAAATAAGTCACACAGAAAAAGAAATATCATAAGGTATCACTAATACACGGAATGTAAACTTGGCTACCCAGGAACAGAATTACAAAACAGAACAGGGTCTCAAATGTAGAAAACCAACTTATGCTTGCTTAAGGGGAAAGGTGAGTTGGGGTGCTGCATAAAACCAGAGATTGAAATTAGCACAGATACCGTTCCATAAGCCAAATATATACTAGACAAGAGCTACTCCTTCCTCAACGAAGTGGACTCAACACCCCATATTAAACGCCTAAGAATATACCTGACTAGTAAGAATCTAAAAACCTATGGATTTTCATGTCTCCAAAAGAGAATCAAGCGTGTGTACAGCAGCATAAACGCAGCAGTGATAGGATTGATGAGGTTCGGTGAGCAAATGCAGACACTTTGAAGTCATATTGCATGGTACCCATTCCATGGGTCTCATCTCTCCAGGTTTAAGGGATTCTTCCTTCAGCTAAAACATGCATGTGGAACCCAGAGTATGATCCACCGTGTGATCGGGAAACGTGTTCAAATATGTCTCAGTTTAAGTCCCCTGGTACTCGGGTGCAACATTCCAGACGCTTTACTAACACTCTCCCCACTTGGAGAGTCAGTGCCTTTAACCTCCTGTTTGGCCCAGTTTGCAATTTCTGCGGGAAATGAACAGGAATAGGGAGAACCAATGAGAGACTAGCTGGAGGTGTCTGGATGGGCAAATTTAACTCTCATTTCCCACCAGGAAGAGGAATTAACCAAAGGCTCAGCTTGCCATGCCGGAACCACACTAGGGCCTGAAGCAATCTTGCGGGGTTGCGGCCAGCTCACAAGAAAGCGAGTTGAACAAAGGAGCTCAGGGGAACTGTCATTCACAAACCTGCAGAGTTATAAATGACAGCTATCGTCCAAAAATATATTGAAGTAAGGCTGCCAAGAGCACTTGAAAGCGGGGCAGAATTGCAGGACACCGATTTCAGGAGGTAGACTGGAATTGCATGAAAAGCATAGGAAAAGAGGCAGAACGTCCACAATGATGCACTTGGCCAAAAAGGGCGTATGCGTGTTTTCCTGAATATATTCAGGAAAAAACGCATACGCCCTTTTTGGCCAACCAAGCAAGCTTGCAAAGGAAATCTGCACTACAATGAAGTCTCACTGCCCCCCGGGCAAAAGGGCCATCTGAAAAAAGTGTAAAATCCAGAAAGGCAGGACAGGCCATGGAGAACTGGGAGCCTTGTTATGCTGATGGGCGGGATGTAAATTGCCAACAGCCACTCTGGAGAAGTGTATGGTGTTTCCTGAAACATCTAAAAAACAAAGCAACAGAGCCTAGGGCACTTCCACTTATGCTCCTATAGCTTAGGGAAATTCAAATCAAAAAGACACAGCCACCCCAAAGTTTGGGACGGCTCTGTTTACAAGAACCTCGTTTATGGTACAAGTTCAATATCACAGAAAGCGAAAAATGAATAAAGAATTTGTGGTACTTACGTACAATGCAATATCACTCAGCAATGAAATCTATGTCATCAGGCCCATAGCAGCATAATGAGTGGACTCAGGTACGATGATTCTAAGAGAAATAAGTCACACAGAAAAAGAAATATCATAAGGTATCACTAATACACGGAATGTAAACTTGGCTACCCAAGAACTGAATTACAAAACAGAACAGGGTCTCAAATGTAGAAAACCAACTTATGCTTGCTTAAGGGGAAAGGTGAGTTGGGGTGCTGCATAAAACCAGAGATTGAAATTAGCACAGATACCGTTCCATAAGCCAAATATATACTAGACAAGAGCTACTCCTTCCTCAACGAAGTGGACTCAACACCCCATATTAAACGCCTAAGAATATACCTGACTAGTAAGAATCTAAAAACCTATGGATTTTCATGTCTCCAAAAGAGAATCAAGCGTGTGTACAGCAGCATAAACGCAGCAGTGATAGGATTGATGAGGTTCGGTGAGCAAATGCAGACACTTTGAAGTCATATTGCATGGTACCCATTCCATGGGTCTCATCTCTCCAGGTTTAAGGGATTCTTCCTTCAGCTAAAACATGCATGTGGAACCCAGAGTATGATCCACCGTGTGATCGGGAAACGTGTTCAAATATGTCTCAGTTTAAGTCCCCTGGTACTCGGGTGCAACATTCCAGACGCTTTACTAACACTCTCCCCACTTGGAGAGTCAGTGCCTTTAACCTCCTCTTTGGCCCAGTTTGCAATTTCTGCGGGAAATGAACAGGAATAGGGAGAACCAATGAGAGACTAGCTGGAGGTGTCTGGATGGGCAAATTTAACTCTCATTTCCCACCAGGAAGAGGAATTAACCAAAGGCTCAGCTTGCCATGCCGGAACCACACTAGGGCCTGAAGCAATCTTGCGGGGTTGCGGCCAGCTCACAAGAAAGCGAGTTGAACAAAGGAGCTCAGGGGAACTGTCATTCACAAACCTGCAGAGTTATAAATGACAGCTATCGTCCAAAAATATATTGAAGTAAGGCTGCCAAGAGCACTTGAAAGCGGGGCAGAATTGCAGGACACCGATTTCAGGAGGTAGACTGGAATTGCATGAAAAGCATAGGAAAAGAGGCAGAACGTCCACAATGATGCACTTGGCCAAAAAGGGCGTATGCGTGTTTTCCTGAATATATTCAGGAAAAAACGCATACGCCCTTTTTGGCCAACCAAGCAAGCTTGCAAAGGAAATCTGCACTACAATGAAGTCTCACTGCCCCCCGGGCAAAAGGGCCATCTGAAAAAAGTGTAAAATCCAGAAAGGCAGGACAGGCCATGGAGAACTGGGAGCCTTGTTATGCTGATGGGCGGGATGTAAATTGCCAACAGCCACTCTGGAGAAGTGTATGGTGTTTCCTGAAACATCTAAAAAACAAAGCAACAGAGCCTAGGGCACTTCCACTTATGCTCCTATAGCTTAGGGAAATTCAAATCAAAAAGACACAGCCACCCCAAAGTTTGGGACGGCTCTGTTTACAAGAACCTCGTTTATGGTACAAGTTCAATATCACAGAAAGCGAAAAATGAATAAAGAATTTGTGGTACTTACGTACAATGCAATATCACTCAGCAATGAAATCTATGTCATCAGGCCCATAGCAGCATAATGAGTGGACTCAGGTACGATGATTCTAAGAGAAATAAGTCACACAGAAAAAGAAATATCATAAGGTATCACTAATACACGGAATGTAAACTTGGCTACCCAAGAACTGAATTACAAAACAGAACAGGGTCTCAAATGTAGAAAACCAACTTATGCTTGCTTAAGGGGAAAGGTGAGTTGGGGTGCTGCATAAAACCAGAGATTGAAATTAGCACAGATACCGTTCCATAAGCCAAATATGTAATAGACAAGAGCTACTCCTTCCTCAACGAAGTGGACTCAACACCCCATATTAAACGCCTAAGAATATACCTGACTAGTAAGAATCTTAAAACCTATGGATTTACATGTCTCCGAAAGGGAATCAAGCATGTGTACAGCAGCATAAACGCAGCAGTGATAGGATTGGTGAGGTTCGGTGAGCAAATGCAGACCCTTTGAAGTCATATTGCATGGTACCCATTCCATGGGTCACAACTCTGCAGGTTTAAGGGATTCCTCCTTCAGCTAAAACATGCATGTGGAACCCAGAGTATGATCCACCATGTGATCGGGAAACATGTTCAAATGTGTCTCAGTTTTCGTCCCCTGGTACTCGGGTGCAACATTCCAGACGCTTTACTAACACTCTCCCCACTTGGAGAGTCAGTGCCTTTAACCTCCTCTTTGGCCCAGTTTGCAATTTCTGCGGGAAATGAACAGGAATAGGGAGAACCAATGAGAGACTAGCTGGAGGTGTCTGGACGGGCAAATTTAACTCTCATTTCCCACCAGGAAGAGGAATTAACCAAAGGCTCAGCTTGCCGTGCCGGAACCACACTAGGGCCTGAAGCAATCCTGCAGTGTTGCGGCCAGCTCACAATAAAGAGAGCTGAAGAAAGGAGCTCAGGGGCACTGTCATTCACAAACCTGCAGAGTTATAAATGACAGCTATCGTCCAAAAATATATTGAAGTAAGGCTGCCAAGAGCACTTGAAAGCGGGGCAGAATTGCAGGACACCGATTTCAGGAGGTAGACTGGAATTGCATGAAAAGCATAGGAAAAGAGGCAGAACGTCCACAATGATGCACTTGGCCAAAAAGGGCGTATGCGTTTTTTCCTGAATATATTCAGGAAAAAACGCATACGCCCTTTTTGGCCAACCAAGCAAGCTTGCAAAGGAAATCTGCACTACAATGAAGTCTCACTGCCCCACGGGCAAAAGGGCCATCTGAAAAAAGTGTAAAATCCAGAAAGGCAGGACAGGCCATGGAGAACTGTGAGCCTTGTTATGCTGATGGGCGGGATGTAAATTGCCAACAGCCACTCTGGAGAAGTGTATGGTGTTTCCTGAAACATCTAAAAAACAAAGCAACAGAGCCTAGGGCACTTCCACTTATGCTCCTATAGCTTAGGGAAATTAAAATCAAAAAGACACAGCCACCCCAAAGTTTGGGACGGCTCTGTTTACAAGAACCTCGTTTATGGTACAAGTTCAATATCACAGAAAGCGAAAAATGAATAAAGAATTTGTGGTACTTATGTACAATGCAATATCACTCAGCAATGAAATCTATGTCATCAGGCCCATAGCAGCATAATGAGTGGACTCAGGTACGATGATTCTAAGAGAAATAAGTCACACAGAAAAAGAAATATCATAAGGTATCACTAATACACGGAATGTAAACTTGGCTACCCAGGAACAGAATTACAAAACAGAACAGGGTCTCAAATGTAGAAAACCAACTTATGCTTGCTTAAGGGGAAAGGTGAGTTGGGGTGCTGCATAAAACCAGAGATTGAAATTAGCACAGATACCGTTCCATAAGCCAAATATATACTAGACAAGAGCTACTCCTTCCTCAACGAAGTGGACTCAACACCCCATATTAAACGCCTAAGAATATACCTGACTAGTAAGAATCTAAAAACCTATGGATTTTCATGTCTCCAAAAGAGAATCAAGCGTGTGTACAGCAGCATAAACGCAGCAGTGATAGGATTGATGAGGTTCGGTGAGCAAATGCAGACACTTTGAAGTCATATTGCATGGTACCCATTCCATGGGTCTCATCTCTCCAGGTTTAAGGGATTCTTCCTTCAGCTAAAACATGCATGTGGAACCCAGAGTATGATCCACCGTGTGATCGGGAAACGTGTTAAAATATGTCTCAGTTTAAGTCCCCTGGTACTCGGGTGCAACATTCCAGACGCTTTACTAACACTCTCCCCACTTGGAGAGTCAGTGCCTTTAACCTCCTGTTTGGCCCAGTTTGCAATTTCTGCGGGAAATGAACAGGAATAGGGAGAACCAATGAGAGACTAGCTGGAGGTGTCTGGATGGGCAAATTTAACTCTCATTTCCCACCAGGAAGAGGAATTAACCAAAGGCTCAGCTTGCCATGCCGGAACCACACTAGGGCCTGAAGCAATCTTGCGGTGTTGCGGCCAGCTCACAAGAAAGCGAGTTGAACAAAGGAGCTCAGGGGAACTCTCATTCACAAACCTGCAGAGTTATAAATGACAGCTATCGTCCAAAAATATATTGAAGTAAGGCTGCCAAGAGCACTTGAAAGCGGGGCAGAATTGCAGGAAACCGATTTCAGGAGGTAGACTGGAATTGCATGAAAAGCATAGGAAAAGAGGCAGAACGTCCACAATGATGCACTTGGCCAAAAAGGGCGTATGCGTGTTTTCCTGAATATATTCAGGAAAAAACGCATACGCCCTTTTTGGCCAACCAAGCAAGCTTGCAAAGGAAATCTGCACTACAATGAAGTCTCACTGCCCCCCGGGCAAAAGGGCCATCTGAAAAAAGTGTAAAATCCAGAAAGGCAGGACAGGCCATGGAGAACTGGGAGCCTTGTTATGCTGATGGGCGGGATGTAAATTGCCAACAGCCACTCTGGAGAAGTGTATGGTGTTTCCTGAAACATCTAAAAAACAAAGCAACAGAGCCTAGGGCACTTCCACTTATGCTCCTATAGCATAGGGAAATTAAAATCAAAAAGACACAGCCACCCCAAAGTTTGGGACGGCTCTGTTTACAAGAACCTCGTTTATGGTACAAGTTCAATATCACAGAAAGCGAAAAATGAATAAAGAATTTGTGGTACTTACGTACAATGCAATATCACTCAGCAATGAAATCTATGTCATCAGGCCCGTAGCAGCATAATGAGTGGACTCAGGTATGATGATTCTAAGAGAAATAAGTCACACAGAAAAAGAAATATCATAAGGTATCACTAATACACGGAATGTAAACTTGGCTACCCAGGAACTGAATTACAAAACAGAACAGGGTCTCAAATGTAGAAAACCAACTTATGCTTGCTTAAGGGGAAAGGTGAGTTGGGGTGCTGCATAAAACCAGAGATTGAAATTAGCACAGATACCGTTCCATAAGCCAAATATGTAATAGACAAGAGCTACTCCTTCCTCAACGAAGTGGACTCAACACCCCATATTAAATGCCTAAGAATATACCTGACTAGTAAGAATCTTAAAACCTATGGATTTACATGTCTCCGAAAGGGAATCAATCATGTGTACAGCAGCATAAACGCAGCAGTGATAGGATTGGTGAGGTTCGGTGAGCAAATGCAGACCCTTTGAAGTCATATTGCATGGTACCCATTCCATGGGTCACAACTCTGCAGGTTTAAGGGATTCCTCCTTCAGCTAAAAGATGCATGTGGAACCCAGAGTATGATCCACCGTGTGATCGGGAAACGTGTTCAAATGTGTCTCAGTTTTCGTCCCCTGGTACTCGGGTGCAACATTCCAGATGCTTTACTAACACTCTCCCCACTTGGAGAGTCAGTGCCTTTAACCTCCTGTTTGGCCCAGTTTGCAATTTCTGCGGGAAATGAACAGGAATAGGGAGAACCAATGAGAGACTAGCTGGAGGTGTCTGGACGGGCAAATTTAACTCTCATTTCCCACCAGGAAGAGGAATTAACCAAAGGCTCAGCTTGCCGTGCCAGAACCAAACTAGGGCCTGAAGCAATCCTGCAGTGTTGCGGCCAGCTCACAATAAAGAGAGCTGAAGAAAGGAGCTCAGGGGCACTGTCATTCACAAACATGCAGAGTTATAAATGACAGCTATCGTCCAAAAATATATTGAAGTAAGGCTGCCAAGAGCACTTGAAAGCGGGGCAGAATTGCAGGACACCGATTTCAGGAGGTAGACTGGAATTGCATGAAAAGCATAGGAAAAGAGGCAGAACGTCCACAATGATGCACTTGGCCAAAAAGGGCGTATGCGTTTTTTCCTGAATATATTCAGGAAAAAACGCATACGCCCTTTTTGGCCAACCAAGCAAGCTTGCAAAGGAAATCTGCACTACAATGAAGTCTCACTGCCCCCCGGGCAAAAGGGCCATCTGAAAAAAGTGTAAAATCCAGAAAGGCAGGACAGGCCATGGAGAACTGGGAGCCTTGTTATGCTGATGGGCGGGATGTAAATTGCCAACAGCCACTCTGGAGAAGTGTATGGTGTTTCCTGAAACATCTAAAAAACAAAGCAACAGAGCCTAGGGCACTTCCACTTATGCTCCTATAGCTTAGGGAAATTCAAATCAAAAAGACACAGCCACCCCAAAGTTTGGGACGGCTCTGTTTACAAGAACCTCGTTTATGGTACAAGTTCAATATCACAGAAAGCGAAAAATGAATAAAGAATTTGTGGTACTTACCTACAATGCAATATCACTCAGCAATGAAATCTATGTCATCAGGCCCATAGCAGCATAATGAGTGGACTCAGGTACGATGATTCTAAGAGAAATAAGTCACACAGAAAAAGAAATATCATAAGGTATCACTAATACACGGAATGTAAACTTGGCTACCCAGGAACAGAATTACAAAACAGAACAGGGTCTCAAATGTAGAAAACCAACTTATGCTTGCTTAAGGGGAAAGGTGAGTTGGGGTGCTGCATAAAACCAGAGATTGAAATTAGCACAGATCCCGTTCCATAAGCCAAATATATACTAGACAAGAGCTACTCCTTCCTCAACGAAGTGGACTCAACACCCCATATTAAACGCCTAAGAATATACCTGACTAGTAAGAATCTTAAAACCTGTGGAGTTACATGTCTCCAAAAGAGAATCAAGCGTGTGTACAGCAGCATAAACGCAGCAGTGATAGGATTGATGAGGTTCGGTGAGCAAATGCAGACACTTTGAAGTCATATTGCATGGTACCCATTCCATGGGTCTCATCTCTCCAGGTTTAAGGGATTCTTCCTTCAGCTAAAACATGCATGTGGAACCCAGAGTATGATCCACCGTGTGATCGGGAAACGTGTTCAAATATGTCTCAGTTTAAGTCCCCTGGTACTCGGGTGCAACATTCCAGACGCTTTACTAACACTCTCCCCACTTGGAGAGTCAGTGCCTTTAACCTCCTGTTTGGCCCAGTTTGCAATTTCTGCGGGAAATGAACAGGAATAGGGAGAACCAATGAGAGACTAGCTGGAGGTGTCTGGACGGGCAAATTTAACTCTCATTTCCCACCAGGAAGAGGAATTAACCAAAGGCTCAGCTTGCCGTGCCGGAACCACACTAGGGCCTGAAGCAATCTTGCGGTGTTGCGGCCAGCTCACAAGAAAGCGAGTTGAACAAAGGAGCTCAGGGGCACTGTCATTCACAAACCTGCAGAGTTATAAATGACAGCTATCGTCCAAAAATATATTGAAGTAAGGCTGCCAAGAGCACTTGAAAGCGGGGCAGAATTGCAGGACACCGATTTCAGGAGGTAGACTGGAATTGCATGAAAAGCATAGGAAAAGAGGCAGAACGTCCACAATGATGCACTTGGCCAAAAAGGGCGTATGCGTTTTTTCCTGAATATATTCAGGAAAAAACGCATACGCCCTTTTTGGCCAACCAAGCAAGCTTGCAAAGGAAATCTGCACTACAATGAAGTCTCACTGCCCCACGGGCAAAAGGGCCATCTGAAAAAAGTGTAAAATCCAGAAAGGCAGGACAGGCCATGGAGAACTGGGAGCCTTGTTATGCTGATGGGCGGGATGTAAATTGCCAACAGCCACTCTGGAGAAGTGTATGGTGTTTCCTGAAACATCTAAAAAACAAAGCAACAGAGCCTAGGGCACTTCCACTTATGCTCCTATAGCTTAGGGAAATTCAAATCAAAAAGACACAGCCACCCCAAAGTTTGGGACGGCTCTGTTTACAAGAACCTCGTTTATGGTACAAGTTCAATATCACAGAAAGCGAAAAATGGATAAAGAATTTGTGGTACTTACGTACAATGCAATATCACTCAGCAATGAAATCTATGTCATCAGGCCCATAGCAGCATAATGAGTGGACTCAGGTACGATGATTCTAAGAGAAATAAGTCACACAGAAAAAGAAATATCATAAGGTATCACTAATACACGGAATGTAAACTTGGCTACCCAGGAACTGAATTACAAAACAGAACAGGGTCTCAAATGTAGAAAACCAACTTATGCTTGCTTAAGGGGAAAGGTGAGTTGGGGTGCTGCATAAAACCAGAGATTGAAATTAGCACAGATACCGTTCCATAAGCCAAATATGTAATAGACAAGAGCTACTCCTTCCTCAACGAAGTGGACTCAACACCCCATATTAAACGCCTAAGAATATACCTGACTAGTAAGAATCTTAAAACCTATGGATTTACATGTCTCCGAAAGGGAATCAAGCATGTGTACAGCAGCATAAACGCAGCAGTGATAGGATTGGTGAGGTTCGGTGAGCAAATGCAGACCCTTTGAAGTCATATTGCATGGTACCCATTCCATGGGTCACAACTCTGCAGGTTTAAGGGATTCCTCCTTCAGCTAAAACATGCATGTGGAACCCAGAGTATGATCCACCGTGTGATCGGGAAACGTGTTCAAATGTGTCTCAGTTTTCGTCCCCTGGTACTCGGGTGCAACATTCCAGACGCTTTACTAACACTCTCCCCACTTGGAGAGTCAGTGCCTTTAACCTCCTGTTTGGCCCAGTTTGCAATTTCTGCGGGAAATGAACAGGAATAGGGAGAACCAATGAGAGACTAGCTGGAGGTGTCTGGACGGGCAAATTTAACTCTCATTTCCCACCAGGAAGAGGAATTAACCAAAGGCTCAGCTTGCCGTGCCGGAACCACACTAGGGCCTGAAGCAATCTTGCGGTGTTGCGGCCAGCTCACAAGAAAGCGAGTTGAACAAAGGAGCTCAGGGGCACTGTCATTCACAAACCTGCAGAGTTATAAATGACAGCTATCGTCCAAAAATATATTGAAGTAAGGCTGCCAAGAGCACTTGAAAACGGGGCAGAATTGCAGGACACCGATTTCAGGAGGTAGACTGGAATTGCATGAAAAGCATAGGAAAAGAGGCAGAACGTCCACAATGATGCACTTGGCCAAAAAGGGCGTATGCGTTTTTTCCTGAATATATTCAGGAAAAAACGCATACGCCCTTTTTGGCCAACCAAGCAAGCTTGCAAAGGAAATCTGCACTACAATGAAGTCTCACTGCCCCCCGGGCAAAAGGGCCATCTGAAAAAAGTGTAAAATCCAGAAAGGCAGGACAGGCCATGGAGAACTGGGAGCCTTGTTATGCTGATGGGCGGGATGTAAATTGCCAACAGCCACTCTGGAGAAGTGTATGGTGTTTCCTGAAACATCTAAAAAACAAAGCAACAGAGCCTAGGGCACTTCCACTTATGCTCCTATAGCTTAGGGAAATTCAAATCAAAAAGACACAGCCACCCCAAAGTTTGGGACGGCTCTGTTTACAAGAACCTCGTTTATGGTACAAGTTCAATATCACAGAAAGCGAAAAATGAATAAAGAATTTGTGGTACTTACGTACAATGCAATATCACTCAGCAATGAAATCTATGTCATCAGGCCCATAGCAGCATAATGAGTGGACTCAGGTACGATGATTCTAAGAGAAATAAGTCACACAGAAAAAGAAATATCATAAGGTATCACTAATACATGGAATGTAAACTTGGCTACCCAGGAACAGAATTACAAAACAGAACAGGGTCTCAAATGTAGAAAACCAACTTATGCTTGCTTAAGGGGAAAGGTGAGTTGGGGTGCTGCATAAAACCAGAGATTGAAATTAGCACAGATACCATTCCATAAGCCAAATATATAATAGACAAGAGCTACTCCTTCCTCAACGAAGTGGATTCAACACCCCATACTAAACGCCTAAGAATATACCTGACTAGTAAGAATCTAAAAACCTATGGATTTTCATGTCTCCAAAAGAGAATCAAGCGTGTGTACAGCAGCATAAACGCAGCAGTGATAGGATTGGTGAGGTTCGGTGAGCAAATGCAGACACTTTGAAGTCATATTGCATGGTACCCATTCCATGGGTCTCATCTCTCCAGGTTTAAGGGATTCTTCCTTCAGCTAAAACATGCATGTGGAACCCAGAGTATGATCCACCGTGTGATCGGGAAACGTGTTCAAATATGTCTCAGTTTAAGTCCCCTGGTACTCGGGTGCAACATTCCAGACGCTTTACTAACACTCTCCCCACTTGGAGAGTCAGTGCCTTTAACCTCCTGTTTGGCCCAGTTTGCAATTTCTGCGGGAAATGAACAGGAATAGGGAGAACCAATGAGAGACTAGCTGGAGGTGTCTGGACGGGCAAATTTAACTCTCATTTCCCACCAGGAAGAGGAATTAACCAAAGGCTCAGCTTGCCATGCCAAAACCACACTAGGGCCTGAAGCAATCCTGCGCTGTTGCGGCCAGCTCACAATAAAGAGAGTTGAAGAAAGGAGCTCAGGGGCACTGTCATTCACACACATGCAGAGTTATAAATGACAGCTATCGTCCAAAAATATATTGAAGTAAGGCTGCCAAGAGCACTTGAAAGCGGGGCAGAATTGCAGGACACCGATTTCAGGAGGTAGACTGGAATTGCATGAAAAGCATAGGAAAAGAGGCAGAACGTCCACAATGATGCACTTGGCGAAAAAGGGCGTATGCGTTTTTTTCCTGAATATATTCAGGAAAAAACGCATACGCCCTTTTTGGCCAACCAAGCAAGCTTGCAAAGGAAATCTGCACTACAATGAAGTCTCACTGCCCCCCGGGCAAAAGGGCCATCTGAAAAAAGTGTAAAATCCAGAAAGGCAGGACAGGCCATGGAGAACTGGGAGCCTTGTTATGCTGATGGGCGGGATGTAAATTGCCAACAGCCACTCTGGAGAAGTGTATGGTGTTTCCTGAAACATCTAAAAAACAAAGCAACAGAGCCTAGGGCACTTCCACTTATGCTCCTATAGCTTAGGGAAATTCAAATCAAAAAGACACAGCCACCCCAAAGTTTGGGACGGCTCTGTTTACAAGAACCTCGTTTATGGTACAAGTTCAATATCACAGAAAGCGAAAAATGAATAAAGAATTTGTGGTACTTACGTACAATGCAATATCACTCAGCAATGAAATCTATGTCATCAGGCCTGTAGCAGCATAATGAGTGGACTCAGGTACGATGATTCTAAGAGAAATAAGTCACACAGAAAAAGAAATATCATAAGGTATCACTAATACACGGAATGTAAACTTGGCTACCCAGGAACTGAATTACAAAACAGAACAGGGTCTCAAATGTAGAAAACCAACTTATGCTTGCTTAAGGGGAAAGGTGAGTTGGGGTGCTGCATAAAACCAGAGATTGAAATTAGCACAGATACCGTTCCATAAGCCAAATATGTAATAGACAAGAGCTACTCCTTGCTCAACGAAGTGGACTCAACACCCCATATTAAACGCCTAAGAATATAGCTGACTAGTAAGAATCTTAAAACCTATGGATTTACATGTCTCCGAAAGAGAATCAAGCGTGTGTACAGCAGCATAAACGCAGCAGTGATAGGATTGTTGAGGTTCGGTGAGCAAATGCAGACCCTTTGAAGTCATATTGCATGGCACCCATTCCATGGGTCTCAACTCTCCAGGTTTAAGGGATTCTTCCTTCAGCTAAAACATGCATGTGGAACCCAGAGTATGATCCACCGTGTGATCGGGAAACGTGTTCAAATGTGTCTCAGTTTTCGTCCCCTGGTACTCGGGTGCAACATTCCAGACGCTTTACTAACACTCTCCCCACTTGGAGAGTCAGTGCCTTTAACCTCCTGTTTGGCCCAGTTTGCAATTTCTGCGGGAAATGAACAGGAATAGGGAGAACCAATGAGAGACTAGCTGGAGGTGTCTGGACGGGCAAATTTAACTCTCATTTCCCACCAGGAAGAGGAATTAACCAAAGGCTCAGCTTGCCATGCCAAAACCACACTAGGGCCTGAAGCAATCCTGCGGTGTTGCGGCCAGCTCACAATAAAGAGAGTTGAAGAAAGGAGCTCAGGGGCACTGTCATTCACAAACATGAAGAGTTATAAATGACAGCTATCGTCCAAAAATATATTGAAGTAAGGCTGCCAAGAGGACTTGAAAGCGGGGCAGAATTGCAGGAAACCGATTTCAGGAGGTAGACTGGAATTGCATGAAAAGCATAGGAAAAGAGGCAGAACGTCCACAATGATGCACTTGGCCAAAAAGGGCGTATGCGTTTTTTCCTGAATATATTCAGGAAAAAACGCATACGCCCTTTTTGGCCAACCAAGCAAGCTTGCAAAGGAAATCTGCACTACAATGAAGTCTCACTGCCCCACGGGCAAAAGGGCCATCTGAAAAAAGTGTAAAATCCAGAAAGGCAGGACAGGCCATGGAGAACTGGGAGCCTTGTTATGCTGATGGGCGGGATGTAAATTGCCAACAGCCACTCTGGAGAAGTGTATGGTGTTTCCTGAAACATCTAAAAAACAAAGCAACAGAGCCTAGGGCACTTCCACTTATGCTCCTATAGCTTAGGGAAATTAAAATCAAAAAGACACAGCCACCCCAAAGTTTGGGACGGCTCTGTTTACAAGAACCTCGTTTATGGTACAAGTTCAATATCACAGAAAGCGAAAATGAATAAAGAATTTGTGTACTTACGTACAAGGCAATATCACTCAGCAATGAAATCTATGTCATCAGGCCTGTAGCAGCATAATGAGTGGACTCAGGTACGATGATTCTAAGAGAAATAAGTCACACAGAAAAAGAAATATCATAAGGTATCACTAATACACGGAATGTAAACTTGGCTACCCAGGAACTGAATTACAAAACAGAACAGGGTCTCAAATGTAGAAAACCAACTTATGCTTGCTTAAGGGGAAAGGTGAGTTGGGGTGCTGCATAAAACAAGAGATTGAAATTAGCACAGATACCGTTCCATAAGCCAAATATGTAATAGACAAGAGCTACTCCTTGCTCAACGAAGTGGACTCAACACCCCATATTAAACGCCTAAGAATATAGCTGACTAGTAAGAATCTTAAAACCTATGGATTTACATGTCTCCAAAAGAGAATCAAGCGTGTGTACAGCAGCATAAACGCAGCAGTGATAGGATTGTTGAGGTTCGGTGAGCAAATGCAGACCCTTTGAAGTCATATTGCATGGTACCCATTCCATGGGTCTCAACTCTCCAGGTTTAAGGGATTCTTCCTTCAGCTAAAACATGCATGTGGAACCCAGAGTATGATCCACCGTGTGATCGGGAAACGTGTTCAAATGTGTCTCAGTTTTCGTCCCCTGGTACTCGGGTGCAACATTCCAGACGCTTTACTAACACTCTCCCCACTTGGAGAGTCAGTGCCTTTAACCTCCTGTTTGGCCCAGTTTGCAATTTCTGCGGGAAATGAACAGGAATAGGGAGAACCAATGAGAGACTAGCTGGAGGTGTCTGGACGGGCAAATTTAACTCTCATTTCCCACCAGGAAGAGGAATTAACCAAAGGCTCAGCTTGCCATGCCAAAACCACACTAGGGCCAAAAGCAATCCTGCGCTGTTGCGGCCAGCTCACGATAAAGAGAGTTGAAGAAAGGAGCTCAGGGGCACTGTCATTCACAAACATGCAGAGTTATAAATGACAGCTATCGTCCAAAAATATATTGAAGTAAGGCTGCCAAGAGCACTTGAAAGCGGGGCAGAATTGCAGGACACCGATTTCAGGAGGTAGACTGGAATTGCATGAAAAGCATAGGAAAAGAGGCAGAACGTCCACAATGATGCACTTGGCCAAAAAGGGCGTATGCGTTTTTTTCCTGAATATATTCAGGAAAAAACGCATACGCCCTTTTTGGCCAACCAAGCAAGCTTGCAAAGGAAATCTGCACTACAATGAAGTCTCACTGCCCCCCGGGCAAAAGGGCCATCTGAAAAAAGTGTAAAATCCAGAAAGGCAGGACAGGCCATGGAGAACTGGGAGCCTTGTTATGCTGATGGGCGGGATGTAAATTGCCAACAGCCACTCTGGAGAAGTGTATGGTGTTTCCTGAAACATCTAAAAAACAAAGCAACAGAGCCTAGGGCACTTCCACTTATGCTCCTATAGCTTAGGGAAATTCAAATCAAAAAGACACAGCCACCCCAAAGTTTGGGACGGCTCTGTTTACAAGAACCTCGTTTATCGTACAAGTTCAATATCACAGAAAGCGAAAAATGAATAAAGAATTTGTGGTACTTACGTACAATGCAATATCACTCAGCAATGAAATCTATGTCATCAGGCCTGTAGCAGCATAATGAGTGGACTCAGGTACGATGATTCTAAGAGAAATAAGTCACACAGAAAAAGAAATATCATAAGGTATCACTAATACACGGAATGTAAACTTGGCTACCCAGGAACTGAATTACAAAACAGAACAGGGTCTCAAATGTAGAAAACCAACTTATGCTTGCTTAAGGGGAAAGGTGAGTTGGGGTGCTGCATAAAACAAGAGATTGAAATTAGCACAGATACCGTTCCATAAGCCAAATATGTAATAGACAAGAGCTACTCCTTGCTCAACGAAGTGGACTCAACACCCCATATTAAACGCCTAAGAATATAGCTGACTAGTAAGAATCTTAAAACCTATGGATTTACATGTCTCCGAAAGAGAATCAAGCGTGTGTACAGCAGCATAAACGCAGCAGTGATAGGATTGTTGAGGTTCGGTGAGCAAATGCAGACCCTTTGAAGTCATATTGCATGGCACCCATTCCATGGGTCTCAACTCTCCAGGTTTAAGGGATTCTTCCTTCAGCTAAAACATGCATGTGGAACCCAGAGTATGATCCACCGTGTGATCGGGAAACGTGTTCAAATGTGTCTCAGTTTTCGTCCCCTGGTACTCGGGTGCAACATTCCAGACGCTTTACTAACACTCTCCCCACTTGGAGAGTCAGTGCCTTTAACCTCCTGTTTGGCCCAGTTTGCAATTTCTGCGGGAAATGAACAGGAATAGGGAGAACCAATGAGAGACTAGCTGGAGGTGTCTGGACGGGCAAATTTAACTCTCATTTCCCACCAGGAAGAGGAATTAACCAAAGGCTCAGCTTGCCATGCCAAAACCACACTAGGGCCTGAAGCAATCCTGCGGTGTTGCGGCCAGCTCACAATAAAGAGAGTTGAAGAAATGAGCTCAGGGGCACTGTCATTCACAAACATGAAGAGTTATAAATGACAGCTATCGTCCAAAAATATATTGAAGTAAGGCTGCCAAGAGGACTTGAAAGCGGGGCAGAATTGCAGGAAACCGATTTCAGGAGGTAGACTGGAATTGCATGAAAAGCATAGGAAAAGAGGCAGAACGTCCACAATGATGCACTTGGCCAAAAAGGGCGTATGCGTTTTTTCCTGAATATATTCAGGAAAAAACGCATACGCCCTTTTTGGCCAACCAAGCAAGCTTGCAAAGGAAATCTGCACTACAATGAAGTCTCACTGCCCCCCGGGCAAAAGGGCCATCTGAAAAAAGTGTAAAATCCAGAAAGGCAGGACAGGCCATGGAGAACTGGGAGCCTTGTTATGCTGATGGGCGGGATGTAAATTGCCAACAGCCACTCTGGAGAAGTGTATGGTGTTTCCTGAAACATCTAAAAAACAAAGCAACAGAGCCTAGGGCACTTCCACTTATGCTCCTATAGCTTAGGGAAATTCAAATAAAAAAGACACAGCCACCCCAAAGTTTGGGACGGCTCTGTTTACAAGATCCTCGTTTATGGTACAAGTTCAATATCACAGAAAGCGAAAAATGAATAAAGAATTTGTGGTGTTTACGTACAATGCAATATCACTCAGCAATGAAATCTATGTCATCAGGCCCGTAGCAGCATAATGAGTGGATTCAGATACGATGATTCTAAGTGAAATAAGTCACACAGAAAAAGAAACATCATAAGATATCACTAATACACGGAATGTAAAATTGGCTACACAGGAACTGCATTACAAAACAGAACAGGGTCTCAAATGTAGAAAACCAACTTATGCTTGCTTAAGGGGAAAGGTGAGTTGGGGTGCTGCATAAAACAAGAGATTGAAATTAGCACAGATACCGTTCCATAAGCCAAATATGTAATAAACAAGAGCTAATCCTGCCTCAACGAAGTGGACTCAACACCCCATATTAAACGCCTAGGAATATACCTGACTAGTAAGAATCTTAAAACCTATGGAGTTACATGTCTCCAAAAGAGAATCAAGCGTGTGTACAGCAGCATAAACGCAGCAGTGATAGGATTGTTGAGGTTCGGTGAGCAAATGCAGACCCTTTGAAGTCATATTGCATGGTAACCATTCCATGGGTCACAACTCTCCAGGTTTAAGGGATTCCTCCTTCAGCTAAAACATGCATGTGGAACCCAGAGTATGATCCACCGTGTGATCGGGAAACGTGTTCAAATGTATCTCAGTTTTTGTCCCCTGGTACACGGGTGCCACATTCCAGACGCTTTACTAACACTCTCCCCACTTGGAGAGTCAGTGCCTTTAACCTCCTGTTTGGCCCAGTTAGCAATTACTGCGGGAAATGAACAGGAATAGGGAGAACCAATGAGAGACTAGCTGGAGGTATCTGGACGGGCAAATTTAACTCTCATTTCCCACCAGGAAGAGGAATTAACCAAAGGCTCAGCTTGCCGTGCCGGAACCACATAGGGCCTGAAGCAATCATGAGGTGTTGCGGCCAGCTCACAATAAAGAGAGTTGAAGAAAGGAGCTCAGGGGCACTGTCATTCACAAACCTGCAGAGTTATAATTGACAGCTATCGTCCAAAAATATATTGAAGTAAGGCTGCCAAGAGGACTTGAAAGCGGGGCAGAATTGCAGGACACCGATTTCAGGAGGTAGACTGGAATTGCATGAAAAGCATAGGAAAAGAGGCAGAACGTCCACAATGATGCACTTGGCCAAAAAGGGCGTATGCGTTTTTTCCTGAATATATTCAGGAAAAAACGCATACGCCCTTTTTGGCCAACCAAGCAAGCTTGCAAAGGAAATCTGCACTACAATGAAGTCTCACTGCCCCCCGGGCAAAAGGGCCATTTGAAAAAAGTGTAAAATCCAGAAAGGCAGGACAGGCCATGGAGAACTGGGAGCCTTGTTATGCTGATGGGCGGGATGTAAATTGCCAACAGCCACTCTGGAGAAGTGTATGGTGTTTCCTGAAACATCTAAAAAACAAAGCAACAGAGCCTAGGGCACTTCCACTTATGCTCCTATAGCTTAGGGAAATTCAAATCAAAAAGACACAGCCACCCCAAAGTTTGGGACGGCTCTGTTTACAAGATCCTCGTTTATGGTACAAGTTCAATATCACAGAAAGCGAAAAATGAATAAAGAATTTGTGGTATTTACGTACAATGCAATATCACTCAGCAATGAAATCTATGTCATCAGGCCCGTAGCAGCATAATGAGTGGATTCAGATACGATGATTCTAAGTGAAATAAGTCACACAGAAAAAGAAACATCATAAGATATCACTAATACACGGAATGTAAAATTGGCTACACAGGAACTGAATTACAAAACAGAACAGGGTCTCAAATGTAGAAAACCAACTTATGCTTGCTTAAGGGGAAAGGTGAGTTGGGGTGCTGCATAAAACCAGAGATTGAAATTAGCACAGATACCGTTCCATAAGCCAAATATGTAATAAACAAGAGCTAATCCTGCCTCAACGAAGTGGACTCAACACCCCATATTAAACGCCTAGGAATATACCTGACTAGTAAGAATCTTAAAACCTATGGAGTTACATGTCTCCAAAAGAGAATCAAGCGTGTGTACAGCAGCATAAACGCAGCAGTGATAGGATTGGTGAGGTTCGGTGAGCAAATGCAGACCCTTTGAAGTCATATTGCATGGTAACCATTCCATGGGTCACAACTCTCCAGGTTTAAGGGATTCCTCCTTCAGCTAAAACATGCATGTGGAACCCAGAGTATGATCCACCGTGTGATCGGGAAACGTGTTCAAATGTATCTCAGTTTTTGTCCCCTGGTACACGGGTGCCACATTCCAGACGCTTTACTAACACTCTCCCCACTTGGAGAGTCAGTGCCTTTAACCTCCTGTTTGGCCCAGTTTGCAATTTCTGCGGGAAATGAACAGGAATAGGGAGAACCAATGAGAGACTAGCTGGAGGTGTCTGGACGGGCAAATTTAACTCTCATTTCCCACCAGGAAGAGGAATTAACCAAAGGCTCAGCTTGCCATGCCGGAACCACTCTAGGGCCTGAAGCAATCCTGCGGTGTTGCGGCCAGCTCACAATAAAGAGAGTTGAAGAAAGGATCTCAGGGGCACTGTCATTCACAAACCTGCAGAGTTGTAAATGACACCTATCGTCCAAAAATATATTGAAGTAAAGCTGCCAAGAGCACTTGAAAGTGGGGCAGAATTGCAGGAAACCGATTTCAGGAGGTAGACTGGAATTGCATGAAAAGCATAGGAAAAGAGGCAGAACGTCCACAATGATGCACTTGGCCAAAAAGGGCGTATGCGTTTTTTCCTGAATATATTCAGGAAAAAACGCATACGCCCTTTTTGGCCAACCAAGCAAGCTTGCAAAGGAAATCTGCACTACAATGAAGTCTCACTGCCCCCCGGGCAAAAGGGCCATCTGAAAAAAGTGTAAAATCCTGAAAGGCAGGACAGGCCTTGGAGAACTGGGAGCCTTGTTATGCTGATGGGCGGGATGTAAATTGCCAACAGCCACTCTGGAGAAGTGTATGGTGTTTCCTGAAACATCTAAAAAACAAAGCAACAGAGCCTAGGGCACTTCCACTTATGCTCCTATAGCTTAGGGAAATTAAAATCAAAAAGACACAGCCACCCCAAAATTTGGGACGGCTCTGTTTACAAGAACCTCGTTTATGGTACAAGTTCAATATCACAGAAAGCGAAAAATGAATAAAGAATTTGTGGTACTTACGTACAATGCAATATCACTCAGCAATGAAATCTATGTCATCAGGCCTGTAGCAGCATAATGAGTGGACTCAGGTACGATGATTCTAAGAGAAATAAGTCACACAGAAAAAGAAATATCATAAGGTATCACTAATACACGGAATGTAAACTTGGCTACCCAGGAACTGAATTACAAAACAGAACAGGGTCTCAAATGTAGAAAACCAACTTATGCTTGCTTAAGGGGAAAGGTGAGTTGGGGTGCTGCATAAAACCAGAGATTGAAATTAGCACAGATACCGTTCCATAAGCCAAATATGTAATAGACAAGAGCTACTCCTTGCTCAACGAAGTGGACTCAACACCCCATATTAAACGCCTAAGAATATACCTGACTAGTAAGAATCTTAAAACCTATGGATTTACATGTCTCCAAAACAGAATCAAGCGTGTGTACAGCAGCATAAACGAAGCAGTGATAGGATTGTTGAGGTTCGGTGAGCAAATGCAGACCCTTTGAAGTCATATTGCATGGTACCCATTCCATGGGTCTCAACTCTCCAGGTTTAAGGGATTCTTCCTTCAGCTAAAACATGCATGTGGAACCCAGAGTATGATCCACCGTGTGATCGGGAAACGTGTTCAAATGTGTCTCAGTTTTCGTCCCCTGGTACTCGGGTGCAACATTCCAGACGCTTTACTAACACTCTCCCCACTTGGAGAGTCAGTGCCTTTAACCTCCTGTTTGGCCCAGTTTGCAATTTCTGCGGGAAATGAACAGGAATAGGGAGAACCAATGAGAGACTAGCTGGAGGTGTCTGGACGGGCAAATTTAACTCTCATTTCCCACCAGGAAGAGGAATTAACCAAAGGCTCAGCTTGCCATGCCAAAACCACACTAGGGCCTGAAGCAATCCTGCGGTGTTGCGGCCAGCTCACAATAAAGAGAGTTGAAGAAAGGACCTCAGGGGCACTGTCATTCACAAACCTGCAGAGTTATAAATGACAGCTATCGTCCAAAAATATATTGAAGTAAGGCTGCCAAGAGGACTTGAAAGCGGGGCAGAATTGCAGGAAACCGATTTCAGGAGGTAGACTGGAATTGCATGAAAAGCATAGGAAAAGAGGCAGAACGTCCACAATGATGCACTTGGCCAAAAAGGGCGTATGCGTTTTTTCCTGAATATATTCAGGAAAAAACGCATACGCACTTTTTGGCCAACCAAGCAAGCTTGCAAAGTAAATCTGCACTACAATGAAGTCTCACTGCCCCACGGGCAAAAGGGCCATCTGAAAAAAGTGTAAAATCCAGAAAGGGAGGACAGGCCATGGAGAACTGGGAGCCTTGTTATGCTGATGGGCGGGATGTAAATTGCCAACAGCCACTCTGGAGAAGTGTATGGTGTTTCCTGAAACATCTAAAAAACAAAGCAACAGAGCCTAGGGCACTTCCACTTATGCTCCTATAGCTTAGGGAAATTCAAATAAAAAAGACACAGCCACCCCAAAGTTTGGGACGGCTCTGTTTACAAGATCCTCGTTTATGGTACAAGTTCAATATCACAGAAAGCGAAAAATGAATAAAGAATTTGTGGTATTTACGTACAATGCAATATCACTCAGCAATGAAATCTATGTCATCAGGCCCGTAGCAGCATAATGAGTGGATTCAGATACGATGATTCTAAGTGAAATAAGTCACACAGAAAAAGAAACATCATAAGATATCACTAATACACGGAATGTAAACTTGGCTACACAGGAACTGAATTACAAAACAGAACAGGGTCTCAAATGTAGAAAACCAACTTATGCTTGCTTAAGGGGAAAGGTGAGTTGGGGTGCTGCATAAAACAAGAGATTGAAATTAGCACAGATACCGTTCCATAAGCCAAATATGTAATAAACAAGAGCTAATCCTGCCTCAACGAAGTGGACTCAACACCCCATATTAAACGCCTAGGAATATACCTGACTAGTAAGAATCTTAAAACCTATGGAGTTACATGTCTCCAAAAGAGAATCAAGCGTGTGTACAGCAGCATAAACGCAGCAGTGATAGGATTGGTGAGGTTCGGTGAGCAAATGCAGACCCTTTGAAGTCATATTGCATGGTACCCATTCCATGGGTCACAACTCTCCAGGTTTAAGGGATTCCTCCTTCAGCTAAAACATGCATGTGGAACCCAGAGTATGATCCACCGTGTGATCGGGAAACGTGTTCAAATGTATCTCAGTTTTTGTCCCCTGGTACACGGGTGCCACATTCCAGACGCTTTACTAACACTCTCCCCACTTGGAGAGTCAGTGCCTTTAACCTCCTGTTTGGCCCAGTTTGCAATTTCTGCGGGAAATGAACAGGAATAGGGAGAACCAATGAGAGACTAGCTGGAGGTGTCTGGACGGGCAAATTTAACTCTCATTTTCCACCAGGAAGAGGAATTAACCAAAGGCTCAGCTTGCCATGCCGGAACCACTCTAGGGCCTGAAGCAATCCTGCGGTGTTGCGGCCAGCTCACAATAAAGAGAGTTGAAGAAAGGATCTCAGGGGCACTGTCATTCACAAACCTGCAGAGTTGTAAATGACACCTATCGTCCAAAAATATATTGAAGTAAAGCTGCCAAGAGCACTTGAAAGTGGGGCAGAATTGCAGGAAACCGATTTCAGGAGGTAGACTGGAATTGCATGAAAAGCATAGGAAAAGAGGCAGAACGTCCACAATGATGCACTTGGCCAAAAAGGGCGTATGCGTTTTTTCCTGAATATATTCAGGAAAAAACGCATACGCCCTTTTTGGCCAACCAAGCAAGCTTGCAAAGGAAATCTGCACTACAATGAAGTCTCACTGCCCCCCGGGCAAAAGGGCCATCTGAAAAAAGTGTAAAATCCTGAAAGGCAGGACAGGCCTTGGAGAACTGGGAGCCTTGTTATGCTGATGGGCGGGATGTAAATTGCCAACAGCCACTCTGGAGAAGTGTATGGTGTTTCCTGAAACATCTAAAAAACAAAGCAACAGAGCCTAGGGCACTTCCACTTATGCTCCTATAGCTTAGGGAAATTCAAATCAAAAAGACACAGCCACCCCAAAATTTGGGACGGCTCTGTTTACAAGAACCTCGTTTATGGTACAAGTTCAATATCACAGAAAGCGAAAAATGAATAAAGAATTTGTGGTACTTACGTACAATGCAATATCACTCAGCAATGAAATCTATGTCATCAGGCCCGTAGCAGCATAATGAGTGGACTCAGGTACGATGATTCTAAGAGAAATAAGTCACACACAAAAAGAAATATCATAAGGTATCACTAATACACGGAATGTAAACTTGGCCCCCAGGAACTGAATTACAAAACAGAACAGGGTCTCAAATGTAGAAAACCAACTTATGCTTGCTTAAGGGGAAAGGTGAGTTGGGGTGCTACATAAAAACCGAGATTGAAATTAGCACAGATACCGTTCCATAAGCCAAATATGTAATAGACAAGAGCTACTCCTTCCTCAACGAAGTGGACTCAACACCCCATATTAAATGCCTAAGAATATACCTGACTAGTAAGAATCTTAAAACCTATGGATTTACATGTCTCCGAAAGAGAATCAAGCGTGTGTACAGCAGCATAAACGCAGCAGTGATAGGACTGGTGAGGTTCGGTGAGCAAATGCAGACCCTTTGAAGTCATATTGCATGGTACCCATTCCATGGGTCTCAACTCTCCAGGTTTAAGGGATTCTTCCTTCAGCTAAAACATGCATGTGGAACCCAGAGTATGATCCACCGTGTGATCGGGAAACGTGTTCAAATGTGTCTCAGTTTAAGTCCCCTGGTACTCGGGTGCAACATTCCAGACGCTTTACTAACACTCTCCCCACTTGGAGAGTCAGTGCATTTAACCTCCTGTTTGGCCCAGTTTGCAACTTCTGCGGGAAATGAACAGGAATAGGGAGAACCAATGAGAATTGCAGGAAACCGATTTCAGGAGGTAGACTGGAATTGCATGAAAAGCATAGGAAAAGAGGCAGAACGTCCACAATGATGCACTTGGCCAAAAAGGGCGTATGCGTTTTTTCCTGAATATATTCAGGAAAACCGCATACGCCCTTTTTGGCCAACCAAGCAAGCTTGCAAAGGAAATCTGCACTACAATAAAGTCTCACTGCCCCCCGGGCAAAAGGGCCATCTGAAAAAAGTGTAAAATCCAGAAAGGCAGGACAGGCCATGGAGAACTGGGAGCCTTGTTATGCTGATGGGCGGGATGTAAATTGCCAACAGCCACTCTGGAGAAGTGTATGGTGTTTCCTGAAACATCTAAAAAACAAAGCAACAGAGCCTAGGGCACTTCCACTTATGCTCCTATAGCTTAGGGAAATTCAAATCAAAAAGACACAGCCACCCCAAAGTTTGGGACGGCTCTGTTTACAAGAACCTCGTTTATCGTACAAGTTCAATATCACAGAAAGCGAAAAATGAATAAAGAATTTGTGGTACTTACGTACAATGCAATATCACTCAGCAATGAAATCTATGTCATCAGGCCTGTAGCAGCATAATGAGTGGACTCAGGTACGATGATTCTAAGAGAAATAAGTCACACAGAAAAAGAAATATCATAAGGTATCACTAATACACCGAATGTAAACTTGGCTACCCAGGAACTGAATTACAAAACAGAACAGGGTCTCAAATGTAGAAAACCAACTTATGCTTGCTTAAGGGGAAAGGTGAGTTGGGGTGCTGCATAAAACCAGAGATTGAAATTAGCACAAATACCGTTCCATAAGCCAAGTATGTAACAGACAAGAGCTACTCCTTCCTCAACGAAGTGGACTCAACACCCCATATTAAACGCCTAAGAATATACCTGACTAGTAAGAATCTTAAAACCTATGGATTTACATGTCTCCGAAAGAGAATCAAGCGTGTGTACAGCAGCATAAACGCAGCAGTGATAGGATTGTTGAGGTTCGGTGAGCAAATGCAGACCCTTTGAAGTCATATTGCATGGTACCCATTCCATGGGTCTCAACTCTCCAGGTTTAAGGGATTCTTCCTTCAGCTAAAACATGCATGTGGAACCCAGAGTATGATCCACCGTGTGATCGGTAAACGTGTTCAAATATGTCTCAGTTTAAGTCCCCTGGTACTCGGGTGCAACATTCCAGACGCTTTACTAACACCCTCCCGATTTGGAGAGTCAGTGCCTTTAACCTCCTGTTTGGCCCAGTTTGCAATTTCTGCGGGAAATGAACAGGAATAGGGAGAACCAATGAGAGACTAGCTGGAGGTGTCTGGACGGGCAAATTTAACTCTCATTTCCCACCAGGAAGAGGAATTAACCAAAGGCTCTGCTTGCCGTGCCGGAACCACACTACGGCCTGAAGCAATCTGGCGGTGTTGCGGCCAGCTCACAAGAAAGCGAGTTGAACAAAGGAGCTCAGGGGCACTGTCATTCACAAACCTGCAGAGTTATAAATGACAGCTATCGTCCAAAAATATATTGAAGTAAGGCTGCCAAGAGCACTTGAAAGCGGGGCAGAATTGCAGGAAACCGATTTCAGGAGGTAGACTGGAATTGCATGAAAAGCATAGGAAAAGAGGCAGAAAGTCCACAATGATGCACTTGGCCAAAAAGGGCGTATGCGTTTTTTCCTGAATATATTCAGGAAAAAACGCATACGCACTTTTTGGCCAACCAAGCAAGCTTGCAAAGGAAATCTGCACTACAATGAAGTCTCACTGCCCCCCGGGCAAAAGGGTCATCTGAAAAAAGTGTAAAATCCAGAAAGGCAGGACAGGCCATGGAGAACTGGGAGCCTTGTTATGCTGATGGGCGGGATGTAAATTGCCAACAGCCACTCTGGAGAAGTGTATGGTGTTTCCTGAAACATCTAAAAAACAAAGCAACAGAGCCTAGGGCACTTCCACTTATGCTCCTATAGCTTAGGGAAATTAAAATCAAAAAGACACAGCCACCCCAAAATTTGGGACGGCTCTGTTTACAAGAACCTCGTTTATGGTACAAGTTCATTATCACAGAAAGCGAAAAATGAATAAAGAATTTGTGGTACTTACGTACAATGCAATATCACTCAGCAATGAAATCTATGTCATCAGGCCCGTAGCAGCATAATGAGTGGATTCAGGTACGATGATTCTAAGTGAAATAAGTCACACAGAAAAAGAAACATCATAAGATATCACTAATACACGGAATGTAAACTTGGCTACCCAGGAAATGAATTACAAAACTGAACAGGGTCTCAAATGTAGAAAACCAACTTATGCTTGCTTAAGGGAAAGGTGAGTTGGGGTGCTGCATAAAACCAGAGATTGAAATTAGAACAGATACCGTTCCATAAGCCAAATATGTAATAGACAAGAGCTACTCCTTCCTCAACGAAGTGGACTCAACACCCCATATTAAACGCGTAAGAATATACCTGACTAGTAAGAATCTTAAAACCTATGGATTTACATGTCTCCGAAAGAGAATCAAGCGTGTGTACAGCAGCATAAACGCAGCAGTGATAGGATTAGTGAGGTTCGGTGAGCAAATGCAGACCCTTTGAAGTCATATTGCATGGCACCCATTCCATGGGTCTCAACTCTCCAGGTTTAAGGGATTCTTCCTTCAGCTAAAACATGCATGTGGAACCCAGAGTATGATCCACTGTGTGATTGGGAAACGTGTTCAAATGTGTCTCAGTTTTTGTCCCCTGGTACTCGGGTGCAACATTCCAGACGCTTTACTAACACTCTCCCCACTTGGAGAGTCAGTGCCTTTAACGTCCTGTTTGGCCCAGTTTGCAATTTCTGCGGGAAATGAACAGGAATAGGGAGAACCAATGAGAGACTAGCTGGAGGTGTCTGGACGGGCAAATTTAACTCTCATTTCCCACCAGGAAGAGGAATTAACCAAAGGCTCAGCTTGCCGTGCCGGAACCACACTAGGGCCTGAAGCAATCTTGCTGTGTTGCAGCCTGCTCACAAGAAAGCGAGTTGAACAAAGGAGCTCAGGGTCACTGTCATTCACAAACCTGCAGAGTTATAAATGACAGCTATCGTCCAAAAATATATTGAAGTAAGGCTGCCAAGAGGACTTGAAAGCGGGGCAGAATTGCAGGAAACCGATTTCAGGAGGTAGACTGGAATTGCATGAAAAGCATAGGAAAAGAGGCAGAACGTCCACAATGATGCACTTGGCCAAAAAGGACGTATGCGTTTTTTCCTCAATATATTCAGGAAAAAACGCATACGCCCCTTTTGGCCAACCAAGCAAGCTTGCAAAGGAAATCTGCACTACAATGAAGTCTCACTGCCCCCGGGGCAAAAGGGCCATCTGAAAAAAGTGTAAAATCCAGAAAGGCAGGACAGGCCATGGAGAACTGGGAGCCTTGTTATGCTGATGGGCGGGATGTAAATTGCCAACAGCCACTCTGGAGAAGTGTATGGTGTTTCCTGAAACATCTAAAAAACAAAGCAACAGAGCCTAGGGCACTTCCACTTATGCTCCTATAGCTTAGGGAAATTCAAATCAAAAAGACACAGCCACCCCAAAGTTTGGGACGGCTCTGTTTACAAGAACCTCGTTTATGGTACAAGTTCAATATCACAGAAAGCGAAAAATGAATAAAGAATTTGTGGTACTTACGTACAATGCAATATCACTCAGCAATGAAATCTATGTCATCAGGCCTGTAGCAGCATAATGAGTGGACTCAGGTACGATGATTCTAAGAGAAATAAGTCACACAGAAAAAGAAATATCATAAGGTATCACTAATACACCGAATGTAAACTTGGCTACCCAGGAACTGAATTACAAAACAGAACAGGGTCTCAAATGTAGAAAACCAACTTATGCTTGCTTAAGGGGAAAGGTGAGTTGGGGTGCTGCATAAAACCAGAGATTGAAATTAGCACAAATACCGTTCCATAAGCCAAGTATGTAATAGACAAGAGCTACTCCTTCCTCAACGAAGTGGACTCAACACCCCATATTAAACGCCTAAGAATATACCTGACTAGTAAGAATCTTAAAACCTATGGATTTACATGTCTCCGAAAGAGAATCAAGCGTGTGTACAGCAGCATAAACGCAGCAGTGATAGGATTGTTGAGGTTCGGTGAGCAAATGCAGACCCTTTGAAGTCATATTGCATGGTACCCATTCCATGGGTCTCAACTCTCCAGGTTTAAGGGATTCTTCCTTCAGCTAAAACATGCATGTGGAACCCAGAGTATGATCCACCGTGTGATCGGTAAACGTGTTCAAATATGTCTCAGTTTAAGTCCCCTGGTACTCGGGTGCAACATTCCAGACGCTTTACTAACACCCTCCCGATTTGGAGAGTCAGTGCCTTTAACCTCCTGTTTGGCCCAGTTTGCAATTTCTGCGGGAAATGAACAGGAATAGGGAGAACCAATGAGAGACTAGCTGGAGGTGTCTGGACGGGCAAATTTAACTCTCATTTCCCACCAGGAAGAGGAATTAACCAAAGGCTCAGCTTGCCGTGCCGGAACCACACTACGGCCTGAAGCAATCTGGCGGTGTTGCGGCCAGCTCACAAGAAAGCGAGTTGAACAAAGGAGCTCAGGGGCACTGTCATTCACAAACCTGCAGAGTTATAAATGACAGCTATCGTCCAAAAATATATTGAAGTAAGGCTGCCAAGAGCACTTGAAAGCGGGGCAGAATTGCAGGAAACCGATTTCAGGAGGTAGACTGGAATTGCATGAAAAGCATAGGAAAAGAGGCAGAAAGTCCACAATGATGCACTTGGCCAAAAAGGGCGTATGCGTTTTTTCCTGAATATATTCAGGAAAAAACGCATACGCCCTTTTTGGCCAACCAAGCAAGCTTGCAAAGGAAATCTGCACTACAATGAAGTCTCACTGCCCCCCGGGCAAAAGGGTCATCTGAAAAAAGTGTAAAATCCAGAAAGGCAGGACAGGCCATGGAGAACTGGGAGCCTTGTTATGCTGATGGGCGGGATGTAAATTGCCAACAGCCACTCTGGAGAAGTGTATGGTGTTTCCTGAAACATCTAAAAAACAAAGCAACAGAGCCTAGGGCACTTCCACTTATGCTCCTATAGCTTAGGGAAATTCAAATCAAAAAGACACAGCCACCCCAAAATTTGGGACGGCTCTGTTTACAAGAACCTCGTTTATGGTACAAGTTCATTATCACAGAAAGCGAAAAATGAATAAAGAATTTGTGGTACTTACGTACAATGCAATATCACTCAGCAATGAAATCTATGTCATCAGGCCCGTAGCAGCATAATGAGTGGATTCAGGTACGATGATTCTAAGTGAAATAAGTCACACAGAAAAAGAAACATCATAAGATATCACTAATACACGGAATGTAAACTTGGCTACCCAGGAAATGAATTACAAAACTGAACAGGGTCTCAAATGTAGAAAACCAACTTATGCTTGCTTAAGGGAAAGGTGAGTTGGGGTGCTGCATAAAACCAGAGATTGAAATTAGAACAGATACCGTTCCATAAGCCAAATATGTAATAGACAAGAGCTACTCCTTCCTCAACGAAGTGGACTCAACACCCCATATTAAACGCGTAAGAATATACCTGACTAGTAAGAATCTTAAAACCTATGGATTTACATGTCTCCGAAAGAGAATCAAGCGTGTGTACAGCAGCATAAACGCAGCAGTGATAGGATTAGTGAGGTTCGGTGAGCAAATGCAGACCCTTTGAAGTCATATTGCATGGCACCCATTCCATGGGTCTCAACTCTCCAGGTTTAAGGGATTCTTCCTTCAGCTAAAACATGCATGTGGAACCCAGAGTATGATCCACTGTGTGATTGGGAAACGTGTTCAAATGTGTCTCAGTTTTTGTCCCCTGGTACTCGGGTGCAACATTCCAGACGCTTTACTAACACTCTCCCCACTTGGAGAGTCAGTGCCTTTAACGTCCTGTTTGGCCCAGTTTGCAATTTCTGCGGGAAATGAACAGGAATAGGGAGAACCAATGAGAGACTAGCTGGAGGTGTCTGGACGGGCAAATTTAACTCTCATTTCCCACCAGGAAGAGGAATTAACCAAAGGCTCAGCTTGCCGTGCCGGAACCACACTAGGGCCTGAAGCAATCTTGCTGTGTTGCAGCCTGCTCACAAGAAAGCGAGTTGAACAAAGGAGCTCAGGGTCACTGTCATTCACAAACCTGCAGAGTTATAAATGACAGCTATCGTCCAAAAATATATTGAAGTAAGGCTGCCAAGAGGACTTGAAAGCGGGGCAGAATTGCAGGAAACCGATTTCAGGAGGTAGACTGGAATTGCATGAAAAGCATAGGAAAAGAGGCAGAACGTCCACAATGATGCACTTGGCCAAAAAGGGCGTATGCGTTTTTTCCTGAATATATTCAGGAAAAAACGCATACGCCCCTTTTGGCCAACCAAGCAAGCTTGCAAAGGAAATCTGCACTACAATGAAGTCTCACTGCCCCCGGGGCAAAAGGGCCATCTGAAAAAAGTGTAAAATCCAGAAAGGCAGGACAGGCCATGGAGAACTGGGAGCCTTGTTATGCTGATGGGCGGGATGTAAATTGCCAACAGCCACTCTGGAGAAGTGTATGGTGTTTCCTGAAACATCTAAAAAACAAAGCAACAGAGCCTAGGGCACTTCCACTTATGCTCCTATAGCTTAGGGAAATTAAAATCAAAAAGACACTGCCACCCCAAAGTTTGGGACGGCTCTGTTTACAAGAACCTCGTTTATGGTACAAGTTCAATATCACAGAAAGCGAAAAATGAATAAAGAATTTGTGGTACTTACGTACAAGGCAATATCACTCAGCAATGAAATCTATGTCATCAGGCCCGTAGCAGCATAATGAGTGGACTCAGGTACGATGATTCTAAGAGAAATAAGTCACACAGAAAAAGAAATATCATAAGGTATCACTAATACACGGAATGAAAACTTGGCTACCCAGGAACTGAATTACAAATCAGAACAGGGTCTCAAATGTAGAAAACCAACTTATGCTTGCTTAAGGGGAAAGGTGAGTTGGGGTGCTGCATAAAACCAGAGATTGAAATTAGCACAGATCCCGTTCCATAAGCCAAATATGTAATAGACAAGAGCTACTCCTTCCTCAACGAAGTGGACCCAACACCCCATATTAAACGCCTAAGAATATACCTGACTAGTAAGAATCTTAAAACCTATGGATTTACATGTCTCCGAAAGAGAATCAAGCGTGTGTACAGCAGCATAAACGCAGCAGTGATAGGATTGTTGAGGTTCGGTGAGCAAATGCAGACCCTTTGAAGTCATATTGCATGGTACCCATTCCATGGGTCTCAACTCTCCAGGTTTAAGGGATTCTTCCTTCAGCTAAAACATGCATGTGGAACCCAGAGTATGATCCACCGTGTGATCGGGAAACGTGTTCAAATATGTCTCAGTTTAAGTCCCCTGGTACTCGGGTGCAACATTCCAGACGCTTTACTAACACCCTCCCGACTTGGAGAGTCAGTGCCTTTAACCTCCTGTTTGGCCCAGTTTGCAATTTCTGCGGGAAATGAACAGGAATAGGGAGAACCAATGAGAGACTAGCTGGAGGTGTCTGGACGGGCAAATTTAACTCTCATTTCCCACCAGGAAGAGGAATTAACCAAAGGCTCAGCTTGCCGTGCCAGAACCACACTAGGGCCTGAAGCAATCCTGCGGTGTTGCGGCCAGCTCACAATAAAGAGAGTTGAAGAAAGGAGCTCAGGGGCACTGTCATTCACAAACCTGCAGAGTTATAAATGACAGCTATCGTCCAAAAATATATTGAAGTAAGGCTGCCAAGAGCACTTGAAAGCGGGGCAGAATTGCAGGACACCGATTTCAGGAGGTAGACTGGAATTGCATGAAAAGCATAGGAAAAGAGGCAGAACGTCCACAATGATGCACTTGGCCAAAAAGGGCGTATGCGTTTTATCCTGAATATATTCAGGAAAAAACGCATACGCCCTTTTTGGCCAACCAAGCAAGCTTGCAAAGGAAATCTGCACTACAATGAAGTCTCACTGCCCCACGGGCAAAAGGGCCATCTGAAAAAAGTGTAAAATCCAGAAAGGCAGGACAGGCCATGGAGAACTGGCAGCCTTGTTATGCTGATGGGCGGGATATAAATTGCCAACAGCCACTCTGGAGAAGTGTATGGTGTTTCCTGAAACATCTAAAAAACAAAGCAACAGAGCCTAGGGCACTTCCACTTATACTCCTATACCTTAGGGAAATTCAAATCAAAAAGACACAGCCACCCCAAAGTTTGGGACGGCTCTGTTTACAAGAACCTCGTTTATGGTACAAGTTCAATATCACAGAAAGCGAAAAATGAATAAAGAATTTGTGGTACTTACGTACAATGCAATATCACTCAGCAATGAAATCTATGTCATCAGGCCCGTAGCAGCATAATGAGTGGACTCAGGTACGATGATTCTAAGAGAAATATGTCACACTGAAAAAGAAATATCATAAGATATCACTAATACACGGAATGTAAACTTGGCTACCCAGGAACTGAATTACAAAACAGAACAGGGTCTCAAATGTAGAAAACCAACTTATGCTTGCTTAAGGGAAAGGTGAGTAGGGGTGCTGCCTGAAACCAGAGATTGAAACTAGCACAGATACCGTTCCATAAGCCAAATATGTAATAGACAAGAGCTACTCCTTCCTCAACGAAGTGGACTCAACACCCCATATTAAACGCCAAATATTTCCTGAATATATTCAGGAAAAAACGCATACGCCCTTTTTGGCCAACCAAGCAAGCTTGCAAAGGAAATCTGCACTACAATGAAGTCTCACTGCCCCACGGGCAAAAGGGCCATCTGAAAAAAGTGTAAAATCCAGAAAGGCAGGACAGGCCATGGAGAACTGGGAGCCTTGTTATGCTGATGGGCGGGATGTAAATTGCCAACAGCCACTCTGGAGAAGTGTATGGTGTTTCCTGAAACATCTAAAAAACAAAGCAACAGAGCCTAGGGCACTTCCACTTATGCTCCTATAGCTTAGGGAAATTAAAATCAAAAAGACACAGCCACCCCAATGTTTGGGACGGCCCTGTTTACAAGAACCTCGTTTATGGTACAAGTTCAATATCACAGAAAGCGAAAAATGAATAAAGAATTTGTGGTACTTACGTACAATGCAATATCACTCAGCAATGAAATCTATGTCATCAGGCCCGTAGCAGCATAATGAGTGGACTCAGGTACGATGATTCTAAGAGAAATATGTCACACAGAAAAAGAAATATCATAAGATATCACTAATACACGGAATGTAAACTTGGCTACCCAGGAACTGAACTACAAAACAGAACAGGGTCTCAAATGTAGAAAACCAACTTATGCTTGCTTAAGGGGAAAGGTGAGTTGGGGTGCTGCATAAAACCAGAGATTGAAATTAGCACAGATACCGTTCCATAAGCCAAATATGTAATAGACAAGAGCTACTCCTTGCTCAACGAAGTGGACTCAACACCCCATATTAAACGCCTAAGAATATACCTGACTAGTAAGAATCTTAAAACCTATGGATTTACATGTCTCCGAAAGAGAATCAAGCGTGTGTACAGCAGCATAAATGCAGCAGTGATAGGATTAGTGAGGTTCGGTGAGCAAATGCAGACCCTTTGAAGTCATATTGCATGGTACCCATTCCATGGGTCTCAACTCTCCAGGTTTAAGGGATTCTTCCTTCAGCTAAAACATGCATGTGGAACCCAGAGTATGATCCACCGTGTGATCGGGAAACGTGTTCAAATATGTCTCAGTTTAAGTCCCCTGGTACTCGGGTGCAACATTCCAGACGCTTTACTAACACTCTCCCCACTTGGAGAGTCAGTGCCTTTAACGTCGTGTTTGGCCCAGTTGGCAATTTCTGCGGGAAATGAACAGGAATAGGGAGAACCAATGAGAGACTAGCTGGAGGTGTCTGGACGGGCAAATTTAACTCTCATTTCCCACCAGGAAGAGGAATTAACCAAAGGCTCAGCTTGCCGTGCCGGAACCACACTAGGGCCTGAGGCAATCTTGTGGTGTTGCGGCCAGCTCACAAGAAAGCGAATTGAACAAAGGAGCTCAGGGGCACTGTCATTCACAAACCTGCAGAGTTATAAATGACAGCTATCGTCCAAAAATATATTGAAGTAAGGCTGCCAAGAGGACTAGAAAGCGGGGCAGAATTGCAGGAAACCGATTTCAGGAGGTAGACTGGAATTGCATGAAAAGCATAGGAAAAGAGGCAGAACGTCCACAATGATGCACTTGGCCAAAAAGGGCGTATGCGTTTTTTCCTGAATATATTCAGGAAAAAACGCATACGCCCTTTTTGGCCAACCAAGCAAGCTTGCAAAGGAAATCTGCACTACAATGAAGTCTCACTGCCCCACGGGCAAAAGGGCCATCTGAAAAAAGTGTAAAATCCAGAAAGGCAGGACAGGCCATGGAGAACTGGGAGCCTTGTTATGCTGATGGGCGGGATGTAAATTGCCAACAGCCACTCTGGAGAAGTGTATGGTGTTTCCTGAAACATCTAAAAAACAAAGCAACAGAGCCTAGGGCACTTCCACTTATGCTCCTATAGCTTAGGGAAATTCAAATCAAAAAGACACAGCCACCCCAAAGTTTGGGACGGCTCTGTTTACAAGAACCTCGTTTATGGTACAAGTTCAATATCACAGAAAGCGAAAAATGAATAAAGAATTTGTGGTACTTACGTACAATTCAATATCACTCAGCAATGAAATCTATGTCATCAGGTCCGTAGCAGCATAATGAGTGGACTCAGGTAAGATGATTCTAAGAGAAATAAGTCACACAGGAAAAGAAATATCATAAGGTATCACTAATACACGGAATGTAAACTTGGCTACCCAGGAACTGAATTACAAAACAGAACAGGGTCTCAAATGTAGAAAACCAACTTATGCTTGCTTAAGGGAAAGGTGAGTTGGGGTGCTGCCTGAAACCAGAGATTGAAATTAGCACAGATACCGTTCCATAAGCCAAATATGTAATAGACAAGAGCTACTCCTTCCTCAACGAAGTGGACTCAACACCCCATATTAAACGCCAAATATTTCCTGAATATATTCAGGAAAAAACGCATACGCCCTTTTTGGCCAACCAAGCAAGCTTGCAATGGAAATCTGCACTACAATGAAGGCTCACTGCCCCACGGGCAAAAGGGCCATCTGAAAAAAGTGTAAAATCCAGAAAGGCAGGACAGGCTATGGAGAACTGGGAGCCTTGTTATGCTGATGGGCGGGATGTAAATTGCCAACAGCCACTCTGGAGAAGTGTATGGTGTTTCCTGAAACATCTAAAAAACAAAGCAACAGAGCCTAGGGCACTTCCACTTATGCTCCTATAGCTTAGGGAAATTCAATTCAAAAAGACACAGCCACCCCAAAGTTTGGGACGGCCCTGCTTACAAGAACCTCGTTTATGGTACAAGTTCAATATCACAGAAAGCGAAAAATGAATAAAGAATTTGTGGTACTTACGTACAATGCAATATCACTCAGCAATGAAATCTATGTCATCAGGCCCGTAGCAGCATAATCAGTGGACTCAGGTACGATGATTCTAAGAGAAATAAGTCACACAGAAAAAGAAATATCATAAGGTATCACTAATACACGGAATGTAAACTTGGCTACCCAGGAACTGAATTACAAAACAGAACAGGGTATCAAATGTAGAAAACCAACTTATGCTTGCTTAAGGGGAAAGAGCTACTCCTGCCTCAACGAAGTGGACTCAACACCCCATATTAAACGCCTAAAAATATACCTGACTAGTAAGAATCTTAAAACCTATGGAGTTACATGTCTCCGAAAGAGAATCAAGCGTGTGTACAGCAGCATAAATGCAGCAGTGATAGGATTAGTGAGGTTCGGTGAGCAAATGCAGACCCTTTGAAGTCATATTGCATGGTACCCATTCCATGGGTCTCAACTCTCCAGGTTTAAGGGATTCTTCCTTCAGCTAAAACATGCATGTGGAACCCAGAGTATGATCCACCGTGTGATCGGGAAACGTGTTCAAATATGTCTCAGTTTAAGTCCCCTGGTACTCGGGTGCAACATTCCAGACGCTTTACTAACACTCTCCCCACTATGAGAGTCAGTGCCTTTAACGTCGTGTTTGGCCCAGTTGGCAATTTCTGCGGGAAATGAACAGGAATAGGGAGAACCAATGAGAGACTAGCTGGAGGTGTCTGGACGGGCAAATTTAACTCTCATTTCCCACCAGGAAGAGGAATTAACCAAAGGCTCAGCTTGCCGTGCCGGAAGCACACTAGGGCCTGAGGCAATCTTGTGGTGTTGCGGCCAGCTCACAAGAAAGCGAATTGAAGAAAGGAGCTCAGGGGCACTGTCATTCACAAACCTGCAGAGTTATAAATGACAGCTATCGTCCAAAAATATATTGAAGTAAGGCTGCCAAGAGCACTTGAAAGCGGGGCAGAATTGCAGGACACCGATTTCAGGAGGTAGACTGGAATTGCATGAAAAGCATAGGAAAAGAGGCAGAACGTCCACAATGATGCACTTGGCCAAAAAGGGCGTATGCGTTTTATCCTGAATATATTCAGGAAAAAACGCATACGCCCTTTTTGGCCAACCAAGCAAGCTTGCAAAGGAAATCTGCACTACAATGAAGTCTCACTGCCCCACGGGCAAAAGGGCCATCTGAAAAAAGTGTAAAATCCAGAAAGGCAGGACAGGCCATGGAGAACTGGCAGCCTTGTTATGCTGATGGGCGGGATATAAATTGCCAACAGCCACTCTGGAGAAGTGTATGGTGTTTCCTGAAACATCTAAAAAACAAAGCAACAGAGCCTAGGGCACTTCCACTTATACTCCTATACCTTAGGGAAATTCAAATCAAAAAGACACAGCCACCCCAAAGTTTGGGACGGCTCTGTTTACAAGAACCTCGTTTATGGTACAAGTTCAATATCACAGAAAGCGAAAAATGAATAAAGAATTTGTGGTACTTACGTACAATGCAATATCACTCAGCAATGAAATCTATGTCATCAGGCCCGTAGCAGCATAATGAGTGGACTCAGGTACGATGATTCTAAGAGAAATATGTCACACAGAAAAAGAAATATCATAAGATATCACTAATACACGGAATGTAAACTTGGCTACCCAGGAACTGAATTACAAAACAGAACAGGGTCTCAAATGTAGAAAACCAACTTATGCTTGCTTAAGGGAAAGGTGAGTAGGGGTGCTGCCTGAAACCAGAGATTGAAACTAGCACAGATACCGTTCCATAAGCCAAATATGTAATAGACAAGAGCTACTCCTTCCTCAACGAAGTGGACTCAACACCCCATATTAAACGCCAAATATTTCCTGAATATATTCAGGAAAAAACGCATACGCCCTTTTTGGCCAACCAAGCAAGCTTGCAAAGGAAATCTGCACTACAATGAAGTCTCACTGCCCCACGGGCAAAAGGGCCATCTGAAAAAAGTGTAAAATCCAGAAAGGCAGGACAGGCCATGGAGAACTGGGAGCCTTGTTATGCTGATGGGCGGGATGTAAATTGCCAACAGCCACTCTGGAGAAGTGTATGGTGTTTCCTGAAACATCTAAAAAACAAAGCAACAGAGCCTAGGGCACTTCCACTTATGCTCCTATAGCTTAGGGAAATTAAAATCAAAAAGACACAGCCACCCCAATGTTTGGGACGGCCCTGTTTACAAGAACCTCGTTTATGGTACAAGTTCAATATCACAGAAAGCGAAAAATGAATAAAGAATTTGTGGTACTTACGTACAATGCAATATCACTCAGCAATGAAATCTATGTCATCAGGCCCGTAGCAGCATAATGAGTGGACTCAGGTACGATGATTCTAAGAGAAATATGTCACACAGAAAAAGAAATATCATAAGATATCACTAATACACGGAATGTAAACTTGGCTACCCAGGAACTGAACTACAAAACAGAACAGGGTCTCAAATGTAGAAAACCAACTTATGCTTGCTTAAGGGGAAAGGTGAGTTGGGGTGCTGCATAAAACCAGAGATTGAAATTAGCACAGATACCGTTCCATAAGCCAAATATGTAATAGACAAGAGCTACTCCTTGCTCAACGAAGTGGACTCAACACCCCATATTAAACGCCTAAGAATATACCTGACTAGTAAGAATCTTAAAACCTATGGATTTACATGTCTCCGAAAGAGAATCAAGCGTGTGTACAGCAGCATAAATGCAGCAGTGATAGGATTAGTGAGGTTCGGTGAGCAAATGCAGACCCTTTGAAGTCATATTGCATGGTACCCATTCCATGGGTCTCAACTCTCCAGGTTTAAGGGATTCTTCCTTCAGCTAAAACATGCATGTGGAACCCAGAGTATGATCCACCGTGTGATCGGGAAACGTGTTCAAATATGTCTCAGTTTAAGTCCCCTGGTACTCGGGTGCAACATTCCAGACGCTTTACTAACACTCTCCCCACTTGGAGAGTCAGTGCCTTTAACGTCGTGTTTGGCCCAGTTGGCAATTTCTGCGGGAAATGAACAGGAATAGGGAGAACCAATGAGAGACTAGCTGGAGGTGTCTGGACGGGCAAATTTAACTCTCATTTCCCACCAGGAAGAGGAATTAACCAAAGGCTCAGCTTGCCGTGCCGGAACCACACTAGGGCCTGAGGCAATCTTGTGGTGTTGCGGCCAGCTCACAAGAAAGCGAATTGAACAAAGGAGCTCAGGGGCACTGTCATTCACAAACCTGCAGAGTTATAAATGACAGCTATCGTCCAAAAATATATTGAAGTAAGGCTGCCAAGAGGACTAGAAAGCGGGGCAGAATTGCAGGAAACCGATTTCAGGAGGTAGACTGGAATTGCATGAAAAGCATAGGAAAAGAGGCAGAACGTCCACAATGATGCACTTGGCCAAAAAGGGCGTATGCGTTTTTTCCTGAATATATTCAGGAAAAAACGCATACGCCCTTTTTGGCCAACCAAGCAAGCTTGCAAAGGAAATCTGCACTACAATGAAGTCTCACTGCCCCACGGGCAAAAGGGCCATCTGAAAAAAGTGTAAAATCCAGAAAGGCAGGACAGGCCATGGAGAACTGGGAGCCTTGTTATGCTGATGGGCGGGATGTAAATTGCCAACAGCCACTCTGGAGAAGTGTATGGTGTTTCCTGAAACATCTAAAAAACAAAGCAACAGAGCCTAGGGCACTTCCACTTATGCTCCTATAGCTTAGGGAAATTCAAATCAAAAAGACACAGCCACCCCAAAGTTTGGGACGGCTCTGTTTACAAGAACCTCGTTTATGGTACAAGTTCAATATCACAGAAAGCGAAAAATGAATAAAGAATTTGTGGTACTTACGTACAATTCAATATCACTCAGCAATGAAATCTATGTCATCAGGTCCGTAGCAGCATAATGAGTGGACTCAGGTAAGATGATTCTAAGAGAAATAAGTCACACAGGAAAAGAAATATCATAAGGTATCACTAATACACGGAATGTAAACTTGGCTACCCAGGAACTGAATTACAAAACAGAACAGGGTCTCAAATGTAGAAAACCAACTTATGCTTGCTTAAGGGAAAGGTGAGTTGGGGTGCTGCCTGAAACCAGAGATTGAAATTAGCACAGATACCGTTCCATAAGCCAAATATGTAATAGACAAGAGCTACTCCTTCCTCAACGAAGTGGACTCAACACCCCATATTAAACGCCAAATATTTCCTGAATATATTCAGGAAAAAACGCATACGCCCTTTTTGGCCAACCAAGCAAGCTTGCAATGGAAATCTGCACTACAATGAAGGCTCACTGCCCCACGGGCAAAAGGGCCATCTGAAAAAAGTGTAAAATCCAGAAAGGCAGGACAGGCTATGGAGAACTGGGAGCCTTGTTATGCTGATGGGCGGGATGTAAATTGCCAACAGCCACTCTGGAGAAGTGTATGGTGTTTCCTGAAACATCTAAAAAACAAAGCAACAGAGCCTAGGGCACTTCCACTTATGCTCCTATAGCTTAGGGAAATTCAATTCAAAAAGACACAGCCACCCCAAAGTTTGGGACGGCCCTGCTTACAAGAACCTCGTTTATGGTACAAGTTCAATATCACAGAAAGCGAAAAATGAATAAAGAATTTGTGGTACTTACGTACAATGCAATATCACTCAGCAATGAAATCTATGTCATCAGGCCCGTAGCAGCATAATGAGTGGACTCAGGTACGATGATTCTAAGAGAAATAAGTCACACAGAAAAAGAAATATCATAAGGTATCACTAATACACGGAATGTAAACTTGGCTACCCAGGAACTGAATTACAAAACAGAACAGGGTATCAAATGTAGAAAACCAACTTATGCTTGCTTAAGGGGAAAGAGCTACTCCTGCCTCAACGAAGTGGACTCAACACCCCATATTAAACGCCTAAAAATATACCTGACTAGTAAGAATCTTAAAACCTATGGAGTTACATGTCTCCGAAAGAGAATCAAGCGTGTGTACAGCAGCATAAATGCAGCAGTGATAGGATTAGTGAGGTTCGGTGAGCAAATGCAGACCCTTTGAAGTCATATTGCATGGTACCCATTCCATGGGTCTCAACTCTCCAGGTTTAAGGGATTCTTCCTTCAGCTAAAACATGCATGTGGAACCCAGAGTATGATCCACCGTGTGATCGGGAAACGTGTTCAAATATGTCTCAGTTTAAGTCCCCTGGTACTCGGGTGCAACATTCCAGACGCTTTACTAACACTCTCCCCACTTGGAGAGTCAGTGCCTTTAACGTCGTGTTTGGCCCAGTTGGCAATTTCTGCGGGAAATGAACAGGAATAGGGAGAACCAATGAGAGACTAGCTGGAGGTGTCTGGACGGGCAAATTTAACTCTCATTTCCCACCAGGAAGAGGAATTAACCAAAGGCTCAGCTTGCCGTGCCGGAAGCACACTAGGGCCTGAGGCAATCTTGTGGTGTTGCGGCCAGCTCACAAGAAAGCGAATTGAACAAAGGAGCTCAGGGGCACTGTCATTCACAAACCTGCAGAGTTATAAATGACAGCTATCGTCCAAAAATATATTGAAGTAAGGCTGCCAAGAGGACTAGAAAGCGGGGCAGAATTGCAGGAAACCGATTTCAGGAGGTAGACTGGAATTGCATGAAAAGCATAGGAAAAGAGGCAGAACGTCCACAATGATGCACTTGGCCAAAAAGGGCGTATGCGTTTTTTCCTGAATATATTCAGGAAAAAACGCATACGCCCTTTTTGGCCAACCAAGCAAGCTTGCAAAGGAAATCTGCACTACAATGAAGTCTCACTGCCCCACGGGCAAAAGGGCCATCTGAAAAAAGTGTAAAATCCAGAAAGGCAGGACAGGCCATGGAGAACTGGGAGCCTTGTTATGCTGATGGGCGGGATGTAAATTGCCAACAGCCACTCTGGAGAAGTGTATGGTGTTTCCTGAAACATCTAAAAAACAAAGCAACAGAGCCTAGGGCACTTCCACTTATGCTCCTATAGCTTAGGGAAATTCAAATCAAAAAGACACAGCCACCCCAAAGTTTGGGACGGCTCTGTTTACAAGAACCTCGTTTATGGTACAAGTTCAATATCACAGAAAGCGAAAAATGAATAAAGAATTTGTGGTACTTACGTACAATTCAATATCACTCAGCAATGAAATCTATGTCATCAGGTCCGTAGCAGCATAATGAGTGGACTCAGGTAAGATGATTCTAAGAGAAATAAGTCACACAGGAAAAGAAATATCATAAGGTATCACTAATACACGGAATGTAAACTTGGCTACCCAGGAACTGAATTACAAAACAGAACAGGGTCTCAAATGTAGAAAACCAACTTATGCTTGCTTAAGGGAAAGGTGAGTTGGGGTGCTTCCTGAAACCAGAGATTGAAATTAGCACAGATACCGTTCCATAAGCCAAATATGTAATAGACAAGAGCTACTCCTTCCTCAACGAAGTGGACTCAACACCCCATATTAAACGCCAAATATTTCCTGAATATATTCAGGAAAAAACGCATACGCCCTTTTTGGCCAACCAAGCAAGCTTGCAATGGAAATCTGCACTACAATGAAGGCTCACTGCCCCACGGGCAAAAGGGCCATCTGAAAAAAGTGTAAAATCCAGAAAGGCAGGACAGGCTATGGAGAACTGGGAGCCTTGTTATGCTGATGGGCGGGATGTAAATTGCCAACAGCCACTCTGGAGAAGTGTATGGTGTTTCCTGAAACATCTAAAAAACAAAGCAACAGAGCCTAGGGCACTTCCACTTATGCTCCTATAGCTTAGGGAAATTCAATTCAAAAAGACACAGCCACCCCAAAGTTTGGGACGGCCCTGCTTACAAGAACCTCGTTTATGGTACAAGTTCAATATCACAGAAAGCGAAAAATGAATAAAGAATTTGTGGTACTTACGTACAATGCAATATCACTCAGCAATGAAATCTATGTCATCAGGCCCGTAGCAGCATAATGAGTGGACTCAGGTACGATGATTCTAAGAGAAATAAGTCACACAGAAAAAGAAATATCATAAGGTATCACTAATACACGGAATGAAAACTTGGCTACCCAGGAACTGAATTACAAAACAGAACAGGGTATCAAATGTAGAAAACCAACTTATGCTTGCTTAAGGGGAAAGAGCTACTCCTGCCTCAACGAAGTGGACTCAACACCCCATATTAAACGCCTAAGAATATACCTGACTAGTAAGAATCTTAAAACCTATGGAGTTACTTGTCTCCAAAAGAGAATCAAGCATGTGTACAGCAGCATAAACGCAGCAGTGATAGGATTGGTGAGGTTCGGTGACCAAATGCAGACCCTTTGAAGTCATATTGCATGGTACCCATTCCATGGGTCACAACTCTCCAGGTTTAAGGGATTCCTCCTTCAGCTAAAACATGCATGTGGAACCCAGAGTATGATCCACCGTGTGATCGGGAAACGTGTTCAAATGTATCTCAGTTTTTGTCCGCTGGTACTCGGGTGCCACATTCCAGACGCTTTACTAACACTCTCCCCACTTGGAGAGTCAGTGCCTTTAACCTCCTGTTTGGCCCAGTTTGCAATTTCTGCGGGAAATGAACAGGAATAGGGAGAACCAATGAGAGACTAGCTGGAGGGGTCTGGACGGGCAAATTTAACTCTCATTTCCCAACAGGAAGAGGAATTAACCAAAGGCTCAGCTTCCCATGCCGGAACCACACTAGGGCCTGAAGCAATCCTGCGATGTTGCGGCCAGCTCACAAGAAAGCGAGTTGAACAAAGTAGCTCAGGGGCACTGTCATTCACAAACCTGCAGAGTTATTAATGACACCTATCGTCCAAAAATATATTGAAGTAAGGCTGCCAAGAGCACTTGAAAGCAGGGCAGAATTGCAGGACACCGATTTCAGGAGGTAGACTGGAATTGCATGAAAAGCATAGGAAAAGAGGCAGAACGTCCACAATGATGCACTTGGCCAAAAAGGGCGTACGTGTTTTTTCCTGAATATATTCAGGAAAAAACGCATACGCACTTTTTGGCCAACCAAGCAAGCTTGCAAGGAAATCTGCACTACAATGAAGTCTCACTGCGCCACGGGCAAAAGGGCCATATGAAAAAAGTTTAAAATCCAGAAAGGCAGGACAGGCCATGGAGAACTGGGAGCCTTGTTATGCTGATGGGCGGGATGTAAATTGCCAACAGCCACTCTGGAGAAGTGTATGGTGTTTCCTGAAACATCTAAAAAACAAAGCAACAGAGCCTAGGGCACTTCCACTTATGCTCCTATAGCTTAGGGAAATTCAAATCAAAAAGACACAGCCACCCCAAAGTTTGGGACGGCTCTGTTTACAAGAACCTCGTTTATGGTACAAGTTCAATATCATAGAAAGCGAAAAATGAATAAAGAATTTGTGGTACTTACGTACAATGCAATATCACTCAGCAATGAAATCTATGTCATCAGGCCCGTAGCAGCATAATGAGTGGACTCAGGTACGATGATTCTAAGAGAAATAAGTCACACAGAAAAAGAAATATCATAAGGTATCACTAATACACGGAATGAAAACTTGGCTACCCAGGAACTGAATTACAAATCAGAACAGGGTCTCAAATGTAGAAAACCAACTTATGCTTGCTTAAGGGGAAAGGTGAGTTGGGGTGCTGCATAAAACAAGAGATTGAAATTAGCACAGATACCGTTCCATAAGCCAAATATGTAATAGACAAGAGCTACTCCTTCCTCAACGAAGTGGACTCAACACCCCATATTAAATGCCTAAGAATATACCTGACTAGTAAGAATCTTAAAACCTATGGATTTACATGTCTCCGAAAGAGAATCAAGCGTGTGTACAGCAGCATAAACGCAGCAGTGATAGGATTGTTGAGGTTCGGTGAGCAAATGCAGACCCTTTGAAGTCATATTGCATGGTACCCATTCCATGGGTCTCAACTCTCCAGGTTTAAGGGATTCTTCCTTCAGCTAAAACATGCATGTGGAACCCAGAGTATGATCCACCGTGTGATCGGGAAACGTGTTCAAATATGTCTCAGTTTAAGTCCCCTGGTACTCGGGTGCAACATTCCAGACGCTTTACTAACACCCTCCCGATTTGGAGAGTCAGTGCCTTTAACCTCCTGTTTGGCCCAGTTTGCAATTTCTGCGGGATTTGAACAGGAATAGGGAGAACCAATGAGAGACTAGCTGGAGGTGTCTGGACGGGCAAATTTAACTCTCATTTTCCACCAGGAAGAGGAATTAACCAAAGGCTCAGCTTGCCGTGCCGGAACCACACTAGGGCCTGAAGCAATCCTGCGGTGTTGCGGCCAGCTCACAATAAAGAGAGTTGAAGAAAGGAGCTCAGGGGCACTGTCATTCACAAACCTGCAGAGTTATAAATGACAGCTATCGTCCAAAAATATATTGAAGTAAGGCTGCCAAGAGGACTTGAAATCGGGGCAGAATTGCCGGAAACCGATTTCAGGAGGTAGACTGGAATTGCATGAAAAGCATAGGAAAAGAGGCAGAACGTCCACAATGATGCACTTGGCCAAAAAGGGCGTATGCGTTTTTTCCTGAATATATTCAGGAAAAAACGCATACGCCCTTTTTGGCCAACCAAGCAAGCTTGCAAAGGAAATCTGCACTACAATGAAGTCTCACTGGCCCCCGGGCAAAAGGGCCATCTGAAAAAAGTGTAAAATCCAGAAAGGCAGGACAGGCCATGGAGAACTGGGAGCCTTGTTATGCTGATGGGCGGGATGTAAATTGCCAACAGCCACTCTGGAGAAGTGTATGGTGTTTCCTGAAACATCTAAAAAACAAAGCAACAGAGCCTAGGGCACTTCCATGTATGGTCCTATAGCTTAGGGATATTCAAATCAAAAACACACAGCCACCCCAATGTTTGGGACGGCTCTGTTTACAAGATCCTCGTTTATGGTACAAGTTCAATATCACAGAAAGCGAAAATGAATAAAGAATTTGTGTACTTACGTACAATGCAATATCACTCAGCAATGAAATCTATGTCATCAGGCCCGTAGCACCATAATGAGTGGATTCAGATACGATGATTGTAAGTGAAATAAGTCACACAGAAAAAGAAATATCATAAGGTATCACTAATACACGGAATGTAAACTTGGCTACCCAGGAACTGAATTACAAAACAGAACAGGGTCTCAAATGTAGAAAACCAACTTATGCTTGCTTAAGGGGAAAGGTGAGTTGGGGTGCTGCATAAAACCAGAGATTGAAATTAGCACAGATACCGTTCCATAAGCCAAATATGTAATAGACAAGAGCTACTCCTTCCTCAACGAAGTGGACTCAACACCCCATATTAAACGCCTAAGAATATACCTGACTAGTAAGAATCTTAAAACCTATGGATTTACATGTCTCCGAAAGAGAATCAAGCGTGTGTACAGCAGCATAAACGCAGCAGTGATAGGATTGGTGAGGTTCGGTGAGCAAATGCAGACCCTTTGAAGTCATATTGCATGGTACCCATTCCATGGGTCACAACTCTCCAGGTTTAAGGGATTCTTCCTTCAGCTAAAACATGCATGTGGAACCCAGAGTATGATCCACCATGTGATCGGGAAACGTGTTCAAATATGTCTCAGTTCAAGTCCCCTGGTACTCGGGAGCAACATTCCAGACGCTTTACTAACACTCTCCCCACTTGGAGAGTCAGTGCCTTTAACCTCCTGTTTGGCCCAGTTTGCAATTTCTGCGGGAAATGAACAGGAATAGGGAGAACCAATGAGAGACTAGCTGGAGGTGTCTGGACGGGCAAATTTAACTCTCATTTCCCACCAGGAAGACGAATTAACCAAAGGCTCAGCTTGCCGTGCCGGAAGCACTCTAGGGCCTGAAGCAATCTTGCGGTGTTGCGGCCAGCTCACAAGAAAGAGAGTTGAACGAAGGAGCTCAGGGGCACTGTCATTCACAAACCTGCAGAGTTATAAATGACAGCTATCGTCCAAAAATATATGGAAGTAAGGCTGCCAAGAGGACTTGAAAGCGGGGCAGAATTGCAGGAAACCGATTTCAGGAGGTAGACTGGAATTGCATGAAAAGCATAGGAAAAGAGGCAGAACGTCCACAATGATGCACTTGGCCAAAAAGGGCGTATGCGTTTTTTCCTGAATATATTCAGGAAAAAACGCATACGCCCTTTTTGGCCAACCAAGCAAGCTTGCAAAGGAAATCTGCACTACAATGAAGTCTCACTGCCCCACGGGCAAAAGGGCCATCTGAAAAAAGTGTAAAATCCAGAAAGGCAGGACAGGCCATGGAGAACTGGGAGCCTTGTTATGCTGATGGGCGGGATGTAAATTGCCAACAGCCACTCTGGAGAAGTGTATGGTGTTTCCTGAAACATCTAAAAAACAAAGCAACAGAGCCTAGGGCACTTCCACTTATGCTCCTATAGCTTAGGGAAATTCAAATCAAAAAGACACAGCCACCCCAAAGTTTGGGACGGCTCTGTTTACAAGAACCTCGTTTATGGTACAAGTTCAATATCACAGAAAGCGAAAAATGAATAAAGAATTTGTGGTACTTACGTACAATGCAATATCACTCAGCAATGAAATCTATGTCATCAGAACCGTAGCAGCATAATGAGTGGACTCAGGTACGATGATTCTAAGAGAAATAAGTCACACAGAAAAAGAAATATCATAAGGTATCACTAATACACGGAATGTAAACTTGGCTACCCAGGAACTGAATTACAAAACAGAACAGGGTCTCAAATGTAGAAAACCAACTTATGCTTGCTTAAGGGGAAAGGTGAGTTGGGGTGCTGCATAAAACCAGAGATTGAAATTAGCACAGATACCGTTCCATAAGCCAAATATGTAATAGAAAAGAGCTACTCCTTGCTCAACGAAGTGGACTCAACACCCCATATTAAACGCCTAAGAATATACCTGACTAGTAAGAATCTTAAAACCTATGGATTTACATGTCTCCGAAAGAGAATCAAGCGTGTGTACAGAAGCATAAACGCAGCAGTGATAGGATTGGTGAGGTTCGGTGAGCAAATGCAGACCCTTTGAAGTCATATTGCATGGTACCCATTCCATGGGTCTCAACTCTCCAGGTTTAAGGGATTCTTCCTTCAGCTAAAACATGCATGTGGAACCCAGAGTATGATCCACCGTGTGATCGGGAAACGTGTTCAAATATGTCTCAGTTTAAGTCCCCTGGTACTCGGGTGCAACATTCCAGACGCTTTACTAACACTCTCCCCACTTGGAGAGTCAGTGCCTTTAACGTCGTGTTTGGCCCAGTTTGCAATTTCTGCGGGAAATGAACAGGAATAGGGAGAACCAATGAGAGACTAGCTGGAGGTGTCTGGACGGGCAAATTTAACTCTCATTTCCCACCAGGAAGAGGAATTAACCAAAGGCCCAGCTTGCCGTGCCGGAACCACACTAGGGCCTGAGGCAATCTTGTGGTGTTGCGGCCAGCTCACAAGAAAGCGAATTGAACAAAGGAGCTCAGGGGCACTGTCATTCACAAACCTGCAGAGTTATAAATGACAGCTATCGTCCAAAAATATATTGAAGTAAGGCTGCCAAGAGGACTTGAAAGCGGGGCAGAATTGCAGGAAACCGATTTCAGGAGGTAGACTGGAATTGCATGAAAAGCATAGGAAAAGAGGCAGAACGTCCACAATGATGCACTTGGCCAAAAAGGGCGTATGCGTTTTTTCCTGAATATATTCAGGAAAAAACGCATACGCCCTTTTTGGCCAACCAAGCAAGCTTGCAAAGGAAATCTGCACTACAATGAAGTCTCACTGCCCCACGGGCAAAAGGGCCATCTGAAAAAAGTGTAAAATCCAGAAAGGCAGGACAGGCCATGGAGAACTGGGAGCCTTGTTATGCTGATGGGCGGGATGTAAATTGCCAACAGCCACTCTGGAGAAGTGTATGGTGTTTCCTGAAACATCTAAAAAACAAAGCAACAGAGCCTAGGGCACTTCCACTTATGCTCCTATAGCTTAGGGAAATTCAAATCAAAAAGACACAGCCACCCCAAAGTTTGGGACGGCTCTGTTTACAAGAACCTCGTTTATGGTACAAGTTCAATATCACAGAAAGCGAAAAATGAATAAAGAATTTGTGGTACTTACGTACAATGCAATATCACTCAGCAATGAAATCTATGTCATCAGAACCGTAGCAGCATAATGAGTGGACTCAGGTACGATGATTCTAAGAGAAATAAGTCACACAGAAAAAGAAATATCATAAGGTATCACTAATACACGGAATGTAAACTTGGCTACCCAGGAACTGAATTACAAAACAGAACAGGGTCTCAAATGTAGAAAACCAACTTATGCTTGCTTAAGGGGAAAGGTGAGTTGGGGTGCTGCATAAAACCAGAGATTGAAATTAGCACAGATACCGTTCCATAAGCCAAATATGTAATAGACAAGAGCTACTCCTTCCTCAACGAAGTGGACTCAACACCCCATATTAAACGCCTAAGAATATACCTGACTAGTAAGAATCTTAAAACCTATGGATTTACATGTCTCCGAAAGAGAATCAAGCGTGTGTACAGAAGCATAAACGCAGCAGTGATAGGATTGGTGAGGTTCGGTGAGCAAATGCAGACCCTTTGAAGTCATATTGCATGGTACCCATTCCATGGGTCTCAACTCTCCAGGTTTAAGGGATTCTTCCTTCAGCTAAAACATGCATGTGGAACCCAGAGTATGATCCACCGTGTGATCAGGAAACGTGTTCAAATATGTCTCAGTTTAAGTCCCCTGGTACTCGGGTGCAACATTCCAGACGCTTTACTAACACTCTCCCCACTTGGAGAGTCAGTGCCTTTAACGTCGTGTTTGGCCCAGTTTGCAATTTCTGCGGGAAATGAACAGGAATAGGGAGAACCAATGAGAGACTAGCTGGAGGTGTCTGGACGGGCAAATTTAACTCTCATTTCCCACCAGGAAGAGGAATTAACCAAAGGCCCAGCTTGCCGTGCCGGAACCACACTAGGGCCTGAGGCAATCTTGTGGTGTTGCGGCCAGCTCACAAGAAAGCGAATTGAACAAAGGAGCTCAGGGGCACTGTCATTCACAAACCTGCAGAGTTATAAATGACAGCTATCGTCCAAAAATATATTGAAGTAAGGCTGCCAAGAGGACTTGAAAGCGGGGCAGAATTGCAGGAAACCGATTTCAGGAGGTAGACTGGAATTGCATGAAAAGCATAGGAAAAGAGGCAGAACGTCCACAATGATGCACTTGGCCAAAAAGGGCGTATGCGTTTTTTCCTGAATATATTCAGGAAAAAACGCATACGCCCTTTTTGGCCAACCAAGCAAGCTTGCAAAGGAAATCTGCACTACAATGAAGTCTCACTGCCCCACGGGCAAAAGGGCCATCTGAAAAAAGTATAAAATCCAGAAAGGCAGGACAGGCCATGGAGAACTGGGAGCCTTGTTATGCTGATGGGCGGGATGTAAATTGCCAACAGCCACTCTGGAGAAGTGTATGGTGTTTCCTGAAACATCTAAAAAACAAAGCAACAGAGCCTAGGGCACTTCCACTTATGCTCCTATAGCTTAGGGAAATTAAAATCAAAAAGACACAGCCACCCCAAAGTTTGGGACGGCTCTGTTTACAAGATCCTCGTTTATGGTACAAGTTCAATATCACAGAAAGCGAAAAATGAATAAAGAATTTGTGGTATTTACGTACAATGCAATATCACTCAGCAATGAAATCTATGTCATCAGGCCCGTAGCACCATAATGAGTGGATTCAGATACGATGATTGTAAGTGAAATAAGTCACACAGAAAAAGAAATATCATAAGGTATCACTAATACACGGAATGTAAACTTGGCTACCCAGGAACTGAATTACAAAACAGAACAGGGTCTCAAATGTAGAAAACCAACTTATGCTTGCTTAAGGGGAAAGGTGAGTTGGGGTGCTGCATAAAACCAGAGATTGAAATTAGCACAGATACCGTTCCATAAGCCAAATATGTAATAGACAAGAGCTACTCCTTCCTCAACGAAGTGGACTCAACACCCCATATTAAACGCCTAAGAATATACCTGACTAGTAAGAATCTTAAAACCTATGGATTTACATGTCTCCGAAAGAGAATCAAGCGTGTGTACAGCAGCATAAACGCAGCAGTGATAGGATTGGTGAGGTTCGGTGAGCAAATGCAGACCCTTTGAAGTCATATTGCATGGTACCCATTCCATGGGTCACAACTCTCCAGGTTTAAGGGATTCTTCCTTCAGCTAAAACATGCATGTGGAACCCAGAGTATGATCCACCATGTGATCGGGAAACGTGTTCAAATATGTCTCAGTTCAAGTCCCCTGGTACTCGGGAGCAACATTCCAGACGCTTTACTAACACTCTCCCCACTTGGAGAGTCAGTGCCTTTAACCTCCTGTTTGGCCCAGTTTGCAATTTCTGCGGGAAATAAACAGGAATAGGGAGAACCAATGAGAGACTAGCTGGAGGTGTCTGGACGGGCAAATTTAACTCTCATTTCCCACCAGGAAGACGAATTAACCAAAGGCTCAGCTTGCCGTGCCGGAAGCACACTAGGGCCTGAAGCAATCTTGCGGTGTTGCGGCCAGCTCACAAGAAAGCGAGTTGAACGAAGGAGCTCAGGGGCACTGTCATTCACAAACCTGCAGAGTTATAAATGACAGCTATCGTCCAAAAATATATGGAAGTAAGGCTGCCAAGAGTACTTGAAAGCGGGGCAGAATTGCAGGAAACCGATTTCAGGAGGTAGACTGGAATTGCATGAAAAGCATAGGAAAAGAGGCAGAACGTCCACAATGATGCACTTGGCCAAAAAGGGCGTATGCGTTTTTTCCTGAATATATTCAGGAAAAAACGCATACGCCCTTTTTGGCCAACCAAGCAAGCTTGCAAAGGAAATCTGCACTACAATGAAGTCTCACTGCCCCACGGGCAAAAGGGCCATCTGAAAAAAGTGTAAAATCCAGAAAGGCAGGACAGGCCATGGAGAACTGGGAGCCTTGTTATGCTGATGGGCGGGATGTAAATTGCCAACAGCCACTCTGGAGAAGTGTATGGTGTTTCCTGAAACATCTAAAAAACAAAGCAACAGAGCCTAGGGCACTTCCACTTATGCTCCTATAGCTTAGGGAAATTCAAATCAAAAAGACACAGCCACCCCAAAGTTTGGGACGGCTCTGTTTACAAGAACCTCGTTTATGGTACAAGTTCAATATCACAGAAAGCGAAAAATGAATAAAGAATTTGTGGTATTTACGTACAATGCAATATCACTCAGCAATGAAATCTATGTCATCAGAACCGTAGCAGCATAATGAGTGGACTCAGGTACGATGATTCTAAGAGAAATAAGTCACACAGAAAAAGAAATATCATAAGGTATCACTAATACACGGAATGTAAACTTGGCTACCCAGGAACTGAATTACAAAACAGAACAGGGTCTCAAATGTAGAAAACCAACTTATGCTTGCTTAAGGGGAAAGGTGAGTTGGGGTGCTGCATAAAACCAGAGATTGAAATTAGCACAGATACCGTTCCATAAGCCAAATATGTAATAGAAAAGAGCTACTCCTTGCTCAACGAAGTGGACTCAACACCCCATATTAAACGCCTAAGAATATACCTGACTAGTAAGAATCTTAAAACCTATGGATTTACATGTCTCCGAAAGAGAATCAAGCGTGTGTACAGAAGCATAAACGCAGCAGTGATAGGATTGGTGAGGTTCGGTGAGCAAATGCAGACCCTTTGAAGTCATATTGCATGGTACCCATTCCATGGGTCTCAACTCTCCAGGTTTAAGGGATTCTTCCTTCAGCTAAAACATGCATGTGGAACCCAGAGTATGATCCACCGTGTGATCGGGAAACGTGTTCAAATATGTCTCAGTTTAAGTCCCCTGGTACTCGGGTGCAACATTCCAGACGCTTTACTAACACTCTCCCCACTTGGAGAGTCAGTGCCTTTAACGTCGTGTTTGGCCCAGTTTGCAATTTCTGCGGGAAATGAACAGGAATAGGGAGAACCAATGAGAGACTAGCTGGAGGTGTCTGGACGGGCAAATTTAACTCTCATTTCCCACCAGGAAGAGGAATTAACCAAAGGCCCAGCTTGCCGTGCCGGAACCACACTAGGGCCTGAGGCAATCTTGTGGTGTTGCGGCCAGCTCACAAGAAAGCGAATTGAACAAAGGAGCTCAGGGGCACTGTCATTCACAAACCTGCAGAGTTATAAATGACAGCTATCGTCCAAAAATATATTGAAGTAAGGCTGCCAAGAAGACTTGAAAGCAGGGCAGAATTGCAGGAAACCGATTTCAGGAGGTAGACTGGAATTGCATGAAAAGCATAGGAAAAGAGGCAGAACGTCCACAATGATGCACTTGGCCAAAAAGGGCGTATGCGTTTTTTCCTGAATATATTCAGGAAAAAACGCATACGCCCTTTTTGGCCAACCAAGCAAGCTTGCAAAGTAAATCTTCACTACAATGAAGTCTCACTGCCCCACGGGCAAAAGGGCCATCTGAAAAAAGTGTAAAATCCAGAAAGGCAGGACAGGCCATGGAGAACTGGGAGCCTTGTTATGCTGATGGGCGGGATGTAAATTGCCAACAGCCACTCTGGAGAAGTGTATGGTGTTTCCTGAAACATCTAAAAAACAAAGCAACAGAGCCTAGGGCACTTCCACTTATGCTCCTATAGCTTAGGGAAATTCAAATCAAAAAGACACAGCCACCCCAAAGTTTGGGACGGCTCTGTTTACAAGAACCTCGTTTATGGTACAAGTTCAATATCACAGAAAGCGAAAAATGAATAAAGAATTTGTGGTACTTACGTACAATGCAATATCACTCAGCAATGAAATCTATGTCATCAGGCCTGTAGCAGCATAATGAGTGGACTCAGGTACGATGATTCTAAGAGAAATAAGTCACACAGAAAAAGAAATATCATAAGGTATCACTAATACACGGAATGTAAACTTGGCTACCCAGGAACTGAATTACAAAACAGAACAGGGTCTCAAATGTAGAAAACCAACTTATGCTTGCTTAAGGGAAAGGTGAGTTGTGGTGCTGCCTGAAACCAGAGATTGAAATTAGCACAGATACCGTTCCATAAGCCAAATATGTAATAGACAAGAGCTACTCCTTCCTCAACGAAGTGGACTCAACACCCCATATTAAACGACAAATATTTCCTGAATATATTCAGGAAAAAACGCATACGCCCTTTTTGGCCAACCAAGCAAGCTTGCAAAGGAAATCTGCACTACAATGAAGTCTCACTGCCCCACGGGCAAAAGGGCCATCTGAAAAAAGTGTAAAATCCAGAAAGGCAGGACAGGCCATGGAGAACTGGGAGCCTTGTTATGCTGATGGGCGGGATGTAAATTGCCAACAGCCACTCTGGAGAAGTGTATGGTGTTTCCTGAAACATCTAAAAAACAAAGCAACAGAGCCTAGGGCACTTCCACTTATGCTCCTATAGCTTAGGGAAATTCAAATCAAAAAGACACAGCCACCCCAAAGTTTGGGACGGCTCTGTTTACAAGAACCTCGTTTATGGTACAAGTTCAATATCACAGAAAGCGAAAAATGAATAAAGAATTTGTGGTACTTACGTACAATGCAATATCACTCAGCAATGAAATCTATGTCATCAGAACCGTAGCAGCATAATGAGTGGACTCAGGTACGATGATTCTAAGAGAAATAAGTCACACAGAAAAAGAAATATCATAAGGTATCACTAATACACGGAATGTAAACTTGGCTACCCAGGAACTGAATTACAAAACAGAACAGGGTCTCAAATGTAGAAAACCAACTTATGCTTGCTTAAGGGGAAAGGTGAGTTGGGGTGCTGCATAAAACCAGAGATTGAAATTAGCACAGATACCGTTCCATAAGCCAAATATGTAATAGAAAAGAGCTACTCCTTGCTCAACGAAGTGGACTCAACACCCCATATTAAACGCCTAAGAATATACCTGACTAGTAAGAATCTTAAAACCTATGGATTTACATGTCTCCGAAAGAGAATCAAGCGTGTGTACAGAAGCATAAACGCAGCAGTGATAGGATTGGTGAGGTTCGGTGAGCAAATGCAGACCCTTTGAAGTCATATTGCATGGTACCCATTCCATGGGTCTCAACTCTCCAGGTTTAAGGGATTCTTCCTTCAGCTAAAACATGCATGTGGAACCCAGAGTATGATCCACCGTGTGATCGGGAAACGTGTTCAAATATGTCTCAGTTTAAGTCCCCTGGTACTCGGGTGCAACATTCCAGACGCTTTACTAACACTCTCCCCACTTGGAGAGTCAGTGCCTTTAACGTCGTGTTTGGCCCAGTTTGCAATTTCTGCGGGAAATGAACAGGAATAGGGAGAACCAATGAGAGACTAGCTGGAGGTGTCTGGACGGGCAAATTTAACTCTCATTTCCCACCAGGAAGAGGAATTAACCAAAGGCCCAGCTTGCCGTGCCGGAACCACACTAGGGCCTGAGGCAATCTTGTGGTGTTGCGGCCAGCTCACAAGAAAGCGAATTGAACAAAGGAGCTCAGGGGCACTGTCATTCACAAACCTGCAGAGTTATAAATGACAGCTATCGTCCAAAAATATATTGAAGTAAGGCTGCCAAGAGGACTTGAAAGCGGGGCAGAATTGCAGGAAACCGATTTCAGGAGGTAGACTGGAATTGCATGAAAAGCATAGGAAAAGAGGCAGAACGTCCACAATGATGCACTTGGCCAAAAAGGGCGTATGCGTTTTTTCCTGAATATATTCAGGAAAAAATGCATACGCCCTTTTTGGCCAACCAAGCAAGCTTGCAAAGGAAATCTGCACTACAATGAAGTCTCACTGCCCCACGGGCAAAAGGGCCATCTGAAAAAAGTGTAAAATCCAGAAAGGCAGGACAGGCCATGGAGAACTGGGAGCCTTGTTATGCTGATGGGCGGGATGTAAATTGCCAACAGCCACTCTGGAGAAGTGTATGGTGTTTCCTGAAACATCTAAAAAACAAAGCAACAGAGGCTAGGGCACTTCCACTTATGCTCCTATAGCTTAGGGAAATTCAAATCAAAAAGACACAGCCACCCCAAAGTTTGGGACGGCTCTGTTTACAAGAACCTCGTTTATGGTACAACTTCAATATCACAGAAAGCGAAAAATGAATAAAGAATTTGTGGTACTTACGTACAATTCAATATCACTCAGCAATGAAATCTATGTCATCAGGTCCGTAGCAGCATAATGAGTGGACTCAGGTAAGATGATTCTAAGAGAAATAAGTCACACAGGAAAAGAAATATCATAAGGTATCACTAATACACGGAATGTAAACTTGGCTACCCAGGAACTGAATTACAAAACAGAACAGGGTCTCAAATGTAGAAAACCAACTTATGCTTGCTTAAGGGAAAGGTGATTTGGGGTGCTGCCTGAAACCAGAGATTGAAATTAGCACAGATACCGTTCCATAAGCCAAATATGTAATAGACAAGAGCTACTCCTTCCTCAACGAAGTGGACTCAACACCCCATATTAAACGCCAAATATTTCCTGAATATATTCAGGAAAAAACGCATACGCCCTTTTTGGCCAACCAAGCAAGCTTGCAATGGAAATCTGCACTACAATGAAGTCTCACTGCCCCACGGGCAAAAGGGCCATCTGAAAAAAGTGTAAAATCCAGAAAGGCAGGACAGGCTATGGAGAACTGGGAGCCTTGTTATGCTGATGGGCGGGATGTAAATTGCCAACAGCCACTCTGGAGAAGTGTATGGTGTTTCCTGAAACATCTAAAAAACAAAGCAACAGAGCCTAGGGCACTTCCACTTATGCTCCTATAGCTTAGGGAAATTCAATTCAAAAAGACACAGCCACCCCAAAGTTTGGGACGGCCCTGCTTACAAGAACCTCGTTTATGGTACAAGTTCAATATCACAGAAAGCGAAAAATGAATAAAGAATTTGTGGTACTTACGTACAATGCAATATCACTCAGCAATGAAATCTATGTCATCAGGCCCGTAGCAGCATAATGAGTGGACTCAGGTATGATGATTCTAAGAGAAATAAGTCACACAGAAAAAGAAATATCATAAGGTATCACTAATACACGGAATGTAAACTTGGCTACCCAGGAACTGAATTACAAAACAGAACAGGGTCTCAAATGTAGAAAACCAACTTATGCTTGCTTAAGGGGAAAGGTGAGTTGGGGTGCTGCATAAAACCAGAGATTGAAATTAGCATAGATACCGTTCCATAAGCCAAATATGTAATAGACAAGAGCTACTCCTTGCTCAACGAAGTGGACTCAACACCCCATATTAAACGCCTAAGAATATACCTGACTAGTAAGAATCTTAAAACCTATGGATTTACATGTCTCCGAAAGAGAATCAAACGTGTGTACAGCAGCATAAACGCAGCAGTGATAGGATTGTTGAGGTTCGGTGAGCAAATGCAGACCCTTTGAAGTCATACTGCATGGTACCCATTCCATGGGTCTCAACTCTCCAGGTTTAAGGGATTCTTCCTTCAGCTAAAACATGCATGTGGAACCCAGAGTATGATCCACCGTGTGATCGGGAAACGTGTTCAAATATGTCTCAGTTTAAGTCCCCTGGTACTCGGGTGCAACATTCCAGACGCTTTACTAACACTCTCCCCACTTGGAGAGTCAGTGCCTTTAACGTCGTGTTTGGCCCAGTTTGCAATTTCTGCGGGAAATGAACAGGAATAGGGAGAACCAATGAGAGACTAGCTGGAGGTATCTGGACGGGCAAATTTAACTCTCATTTCCCACCAGGAAGAGGAATTAACCAAAGGCTCAGCTTGCCATGCCGGAACAACACTAGGGCCTGAAACAATCTTGCGGTGTTGCGGCCTGCTCACAAGAAAACGAGTTGAACAAAGGAGCTCAGGGGCACTGTAATTCACACACTTGCAGAGTTATAAATGACAGCTATCGTCCATAAATATATGGAAGTAAGGCTGCCAAGAGGACTTGAAAGCGAGGCAGAATTGCAGGAAACCGATTTCAGGAGGTAGACTGGAATTGCATGAAAAGCATAGGAAAAGAGGCAGAACGTCCACAATGATGCACTTGGCCAAAAAGGGCGTATGCGTTTTTTCCTGAATATATTCAGGAAAAAACGCATACGCCCTTTTTGGCCAACCAAGCAAGCTTGCAAAGGAAATCTGCACTACAATGAAGTCTCACTGCCCCCCGGGCAAAAGGGCCATCTGAAAAAAGTGTAAAATCCAGAAAGGCAGGACAGGCCATGGAGAACTGGGAGCCTTGTTATGCTGATGGGCGGGATGTAAATTGCCAACAGCCACTCTGGAGAAGTGTATGGTGTTTCCTGAAACATTTAAAAAACAAAGCAACAGAGCCTAGGGCACTTCCACTTATGCTCCTATAGCTTAGGGAAATTCAAATCAAAAAGACACAGCCACCCCAAAGTTTGGGACGGCTCTGTTTACAAGAACCTCGTTTATGGTACAAGTTCAATATCACAGAAAGCGAAAAATGAATAAAGAATTTGTGGTATTTACGTACAATGCAATATCACTCAGCAATGAAATCTATGTCATCAGGCCCGTAGCACCATAATGAGTGGATTCAGATACGATGATTGTAAGTGAAATAAGTCACACAGAAAAAGAAACATCATAAGATATCACTAATACACGGAATGTAAACTTGGCTACCCAGGAACTGAATTACAAAACAGAACAGGGTCTCAAATGTAGAAAACCAACTTATGCTTACTTAAGGGGAAAGGTGAGTTGGGGTGCTGCATAATACAAGAGATTGAAATTAGCACAGATACCGTTCCATAAGCCAAATATGTAATAAACAAGAGCTACTCCTGCCTCAACGAAGTGGACCCAACACCCCATATTAAACGCCTAAGAATATACCTGACTAGTAAGAATCTTAAAACCTATGGAGTTACTTGTCTCCAAAAGAGAATCAAGCATGTGTACAGCAGCATAAACGCAGCAGTGATAGGATTGGTGAGGTTCGGTGAGCAAATGCAGACCCTTTGAAGTCATATTGCATGGTACCCATTCCATGGGTCTCAACTCTCCAGGTTTAAGGGATTCTTCCTTCAGCTAAAACATGCATGTGGAACCCAGAGTATGATCCACCATGTGATCGGGAAACGTGTTCAAATATGTCTCAGTTCAAGTCCCCTGGTACTCAGGTGCAACATTCCAGACGCTTTACTAACACTCTCCCCACTTGGAGAGTCAGTGCCTTTAACCTCCTGTTTGGCCCAGTTTGCAATTTCTGCGGGAAATGAACAGGAATAGGGAGAACCAATGAGAGACTAGCTGGAGGTGTCTGGACGGGCAAATTTAACTCTCATTTCCCACCAGGAAGAGGAATTAACCAAAGGCTCAGCTTGCCGTGCCGGAACCACCCTAGGGCATGAAGCAATCCTGCGGTGTTGCGGCCAGCTCGCAATAAAGAGAGTTGAAGAAAGGACCTGAGGGGCACTGTCATTCACAAACCTGCAGAGTTATAAATGACAGCTATCGTCCAAAAATATATGGAAGTAAGGCTGCCAAGAGGACTTGAAAGCAGGGCAGAATTGCAGGAAACCGATTTCAGGAGGTAGACTGGAATTGCATGAAAAGCATAGGAAAAGAGGCAGAACGTCCACAATGATGCACTTGGCCAAAAAGGGCGTATGCGTTTTTTCCTGAATATATTCAGGAAAAAACGCATACGCCCTTTTTGGCCAACCAAGCAAGCTTGCAAAGGAAATCTGCACTACAATGAAGTCTCACTGCCCCCCGGGCAAAAGGGCCATCTGAAAAAAGTGTAAAATCCAGAAAGGCAGGACAGGCCATGGAGAACTGGGAGCCTTGTTATGCTGATGGGCGAGATGTAAATTCCCAATAGCCACTCTGGAGAAGTGTATGGTGTTTCCTGAAACATCTAAAAAACAAAGCAACAGAGCCTAGGGCACTTCCACTTATGCTCCTATAGCTTAGGGAAATTAAAATCAAAAAGACACAGCCACCCCAAAGTTTGGGACGGCTCTGTTTACAAGAACCTCGTTTATGGTACAAGTTCAATATCACAGAAAGCGAAAAATGAATAAAGAATTTGTGGTACTTACGTACAATGCAATATCACTCAGCAATGAAATCTATGTCATCAGGCCCGTAGCAGCATAATGAGTGGACTCAGGTACGATGATTCTAAGAGAAATAAGTCACACAGAAAAAGAAATATCATAAGGTATCACTAATACACGGAATGTAAACTTGGCTACCCAGGAACTGAATTACAAAACAGAACAGGGTCTCAAATGTAGAAAACCAACTTATGCTTGCTTAAGGGGAAAGGTGAGTTGGGGTGCTGCATAAAACCAGAGATTGAAATTAGCACAGATACCGTTCCATAAGCCAAATATGTAATAGACAAGAGCTACTCCTTCCTCAACGAAGTGGACTCAACACCCCATATTAAACGCCTAAGAATATACCTGACTAGTAAGAATCTTAAAACCTATGGATTTACATGTCTCCGAAAGAGAATCAAGCATGTGTACAGCAGCATAAACGCAGCAGTGATAGGATTGGTGAGGTTCGGTGAGCAAATGCAGACCCTTTGAAGTCATATTGCATGGTAACCATTCCATGGGTCACAACTCTCCAGGTTTAAGGGATTCTTCCTTCAGCTAAATCATGCATGTGGAACCCAGAGTATGATCCACCATGTGATCGGGAAACGTGTTCAAATATGTCTCAGTTCAAGTCCCCTGGTACTCGGGTGCAACATTCCAGACGCTTTACTAACACTCTCCCCACTTGGAGAGTCAGTGCCTTTAACCTCCTGTTTGGCCCAGTTTGCAATTTCTGCGGGAAATGAACAGGAATAGGGAGAACCAATGAGAGACTAGCTGGAGGTGTCTGGACGGGCAAATTTAACTCTCATTTCCCACCAGGAAGAGGAATTAACCAAAGGCTCAGCTTGCCGTGCCGGAAGCACACTAGGGCCTGAAGCAATCTTGCGGTGTTGCGGCCAGCTCACAAGAAAGCGAGTTGAACAAAGGAGCTCAGGGGCACTGTCATTCACAAACCTGCAGAGTTATAAATGACAGCTATCGTCCAAAAATATATGGAAGTAAGGCTGCCAAGAGGACTTGAAAGCGGGGCAGAATTGCAGGAAACCGATTTCAGGAGGTAGACTGGAATTGCATGAAAAGCATAGGAAAAGAGGCAGAACGTCCACAATGATGCACTTGGCCAAAAAGGGCGTATGCGTTTTTTCCTGAATATATTCAGGAAAAAACGCATACGCCCTTTTTGGCCAACCAAGCAAGCTTGCAAAGGAAATCTGCACTACAATGAAGTCTCACTGCCCCCCGGTCAAAAGGGCCATCTGAAAAAAGTGTAAAATCCAGAAAGGCAGGACAGGCCATGGAGAACTGGGAGCCTTGTTATGCTGATGGGCGGGATGTAAATTGCCAACAGCCACTCTGGAGAAGTGTATGGTGTTTCCTGAAACATCTAAAAAACAAAGCAACAGAGCCTAGGGCACTTCCACTTATGCTCCTATAGCTTAGGGAAATTAAAATCAAAAAGACACAGCCACCCCAAAGTTTGGGACGGCTCTGTTTACAAGAACCTCGTTTATGGTACAAGTTCAATATCACAGAAAGCGAAAAATGAATAAAGAATTTGTGGTACTTACGTACAATGCAATATCACTCAGCAATGAAATCTATGTCATCAGAACCGTAGCAGCATAATGAGTGGACTCAGGTACGATGATTCTAAGAGAAATAAGTCACACAGAAAAAGAAATATCATAAGGTATCACTAATACACGGAATGTAAACTTGGCTACCCAGGAACTGAATTACAAAACAGAACAGGGTCTCAAATGTAGAAAACCAACTTATGCTTGCTTAAGGGGAAAGGTGAGTTGGGGTGCTGCATAAAACCAGAGATTGAAATTAGCACAGATACCGTTCCATAAGCCAAATATGTAATAGACAAGAGCTACTCCTTCCTCAACGAAGTGGACTCAACACCCCATATTAAACGCCTAAGAATATACCTGACTAGTAAGAATCTTAAAACCTATGGATTTACATGTCTCCGAAAGAGAATCAAGCATGTGTACAGCAGCATAAATGCAGCAGTGATAGGATTGTTGAGGTTCGGTGAGCAAATGCAGACCCTTTGAAGTCATATTGCATGGTACCCATTCCATGGTTCACAACTCTCCAGGTTTAACGGATTCCTCCTTCAGCTAAAACATGCATGTGGATCCCAGAGTATGATCCACCATGTGATTGGGAAACGTGTTCAAATGTGTCTCAGTTTTCGTCCCCTGTTACTCGGGTGCAACATTCCAGACGCTTTACTAACACTCTCCCGACTTGGAGAGTCAGTGCCTTTAACCTCCTGTTTGGCCCAGTTTGCATTTTCTGCGGGAAATGAACAGGAATAGCGAGAACCAATGAGAGACTAGCTGGAGGTGTCTGGACGGGCAAATTTAACTCTCATTTCCCACCAGGAAGAGGAATTAACCAAAGGCTCAGCTTGCCGTGCCGGAAGCACACTAGGGCCTGAAGCAATCTTGCGGTGTTGCGGCCAGCTCACAAGAAAGCGAGTTGAACAAAGGAGCTCAGGGGCATTGTCATTCACAAACCTGCAGAGTTATAAATGACAGCTCTCGTCCAAAAATATATGGAAGTAAGGCTGCCAAGAGGACTTGAAAGCGGGGCAGAATTGCAGGAAACCGATTTCAGGAGGTAGACTGGAATTGCATGAAAAGCATAGGAAAAGAGGCAGAACGTCCACAATGATGCACTTGGCCAAAAAGGGCGTATGCGTTTTTTCCTGAATATATTCAGGAAAAAACGCATACGCCCTTTTTGGCCAACCAAGCAAGCTTGCAAAGGAAATCTGCACTACAATGAAGTCTCACTGCCCCACGGGCAAAAGGGCCATCTGAAAAAAGTGTAAAATCCAGAAAGGCAGGACAGGCCATGGAGAACTGGGAGCCTTGTTATGCTGATGGGCGGGATGTAAATTGCCAACAGCCACTCTGGAGAAGTGTATGGTGTTTCCTGAAACATCTAAAAAACAAAGCAACAGAGCCTAGGGCACTTCAACTTATGCTCCTATAGCTTAGGGAAATTAAAATCAAAAAGACACAGCCACCCCAAAGTTTGGGACGGCTCTGTTTACAAGAACCTCGTTTATGGTACAAGTTCAATATCACAGAAAGCGAAAAATGAATAAAGAATTTGTGGTACTTACGTACAATGCAATATCAGTCAGCAATGAAATCTATGTCATCAGGCCCGTAGCAGCATAATGAGTGGACTCAGGTACGATGATTCTAAGAGAAATAAGTCACACAGAAAAAGAAATATCATAAGGTATCACTAATACACGGAATGTAAACTTGGCTACCCAGGAACTGAATTACAAAACAGAACAGGGTCTCAAATGTAGAAAACCAACTTATGCTTGCTTAAGGGCAAAGGTGAGTTGGGGTGCTGCATAAAACCAGAGATTGAAATTAGCACAGATACCGTTCCATAAGCCAAATATGTAATAGACAAGAGCTACTCCTTCCTCAACGAAGTGGACTCAACACCCCATATTAAACGCCTAAGAATATACCTGACTAGTAAGAATCTTAAAACCTATGGATTTACATGTCTCCGAAAGAGAATCAAGCATGTGTACAGCAGCATAAATGCAGCAGTGATAGGATTGTTGAGGTTCGGTGAGCAAATGCAGACCCTTTGAAGTCATATTGCATGGTACCCATTCCATGGTTCACAACTCTCCAGGTTTAACGGATTCCTCCTTCAGCTAAAACATGCATGTGGATCCCAGAGTATGATCCACCGTGTGATTGGGAAACGTGTTCAAATGTGTCTCAGTTTTCGTCCCCTGTTACTCGGGTGCAACATTCCAGACGCTTTACTAACACTCTCCCGACTTGGAGAGTCAGTGCCTTTAACCTCCTGTTTGGCCCAGTTTGCATTTTCTGCGGGAAATGAACAGGAATAGCGAGAACCAATGAGAGACTAGCTGGAGGTGTCTGGACGGGCAAATTTAACTCTCATTTCCCACCAGGAAGAGGAATTAACCAAAGGCTCAGCTTGCCGTGCCGGAAGCACACTAGGGCCTGAAGCAATCTTGCGGTGTTGCGGCCAGCTCACAAGAAAGCGAGTTGAACAAAGGAGCTCAGGGGCATTGTCATTCACAAACCTGCAGAGTTATAAATGACAGCTCTCGTCCAAAAATATATGGAAGTAAGGCTGCCAAGAGGACTTGAAAGCGGGGCAGAATTGCAGGAAACCGATTTCAGGAGGTAGACTGGAATTGCATGAAAAGCATAGGAAAAGAGGCAGAACGTCCACAATGATGCACTTGGCCAAAAAGGGCGTATGCGTTTTTTCCTGAATATATTCAGGAAAAAACGCATACGCCCTTTTTGGCCAACCAAGCAAGCTTGCAAAGGAAATCTGCACTACAATGAAGTCTCACTGCCCCACGGGCAAAAGGGCCATCTGAAAAAAGTGTAAAATCCAGAAAGGCAGGACAGGCCATGGAGAACTGGGAGCCTTGTTATGCTGATGGGCGGGATGTAAATTGCCAACAGCCACTCTGGAGAAGTGTATGGTGTTTCCTGAAACATCTAAAAAACAAAGCAACAGAGCCTAGGGCACTTCCACTTATGCTCCTATAGCTTAGGGAAATTAAAATCAAAAAGACACAGCCACCCCAAAGTTTGGGACGGCTCTGTTTACAAGAACCTCGTTTATGGTACAAGTTCAATATCACAGAAAGCGAAAAATGAATAAAGAATTTGTGGTACTTACGTACAATGCAATATCAGTCAGCAATGAAATCTATGTCATCAGGCCCGTAGCAGCATAATGAGTGGACTCAGGTACGATGATTCTAAGAGAAATAAGTCACACAGAAAAAGAAATATCATAAGGTATCACTAATACACGGAATGTAAACTTGGCTACCCAGGAACTGAATTACAAAACAGAACAGGGTCTCAAATGTAGAAAACCAACTTATGCTTGCTTAAGGGCAAAGGTGAGTTGGGGTGCTGCATAAAACCAGAGATTGAAATTAGCACAGATACCGTTCCATAAGCCAAATATGTAATAGACAAGAGCTACTCCTTCCTCAACGAAGTGGACTCAACACCCCATATTAAACGCCTAAGAATATACCTGACTAGTAAGAATCTTAAAACCTATGGATTTACATGTCTCCGAAAGAGAATCAAGCATGTGTACAGCAGCATAAATGCAGCAGTGATAGGATTGTTGAGGTTCGGTGAGCAAATGCAGACCCTTTGAAGTCATATTGCATGGTACCCATTCCATGGTTCACAACTCTCCAGGTTTAACGGATTCCTCCTTCAGCTAAAACATGCATGTGGATCCCAGAGTATGATCCACCGTGTGATTGGGAAACGTGTTCAAATGTGTCTCAGTTTTCGTCCCCTGTTACTCGGGTGCAACATTCCAGACGCTTTACTAACACTCTCCCCACTTGGAGAGTCAGTGCCTTTAACCTCCTGTTTGGCCCAGTTTGCATTTTCTGCGGGAAATGAACAGGAATAGCGAGAACCAATGAGAGACTAGCTGGAGGTGTCTGGACGGGCAAATTTAACTCTCATTTCCCACCAGGAAGAGGAATTAACCAAAGGCTCAGCTTGCCGTGCCGGAAGCACACTAGGGCCTGAAGCAATCTTGCGGTGTTGCGGCCAGCTCACAAGAAAGCGAGTTGAACAAAGGAGCTCAGGGGCATTGTCATTCACAAACCTGCAGAGTTATAAATGACAGCTCTCGTCCAAAAATATATGGAAGTAAGGCTGCCAAGAGGACTTGAAAGCGGGGCAGAATTGCAGGAAACCGATTTCAGGAGGTAGACTGGAATTGCATGAAAAGCATAGGAAAAGAGGCAGAACGTCCACAATGATGCACTTGGCCAAAAAGGGCGTATGCGTTTTTTCCTGAATATATTCAGGAAAAAACGCATACGCCCTTTTTGGCCAACCAAGCAAGCTTGCAAAGGAAATCTGCACTACAATGAAGTCTCACTGCCCCACGGGCAAAAGGGCCATCTGAAAAAAGTGTAAAATCCAGAAAGGCAGGACAGGCCATGGAGAACTGGGAGCCTTGTTATGCTGATGGGCGGGATGTAAATTGCCAACAGCCACTCTGGAGAAGTGTATGGTGTTTCCTGAAACATCTAAAAAACAAAGCAACAGAGCCTAGGGCACTTCCACTTATGCTCCTATAGCTTAGGGAAATTAAAATCAAAAAGACACAGCCACCCCAAAGTTTGGGACGGCTCTGTTTACAAGAACCTCGTTTATGGTACAAGTTCAATATCACAGAAAGCGAAAAATGAATAAAGAATTTGTGGTACTTACGTACAATGCAATATCAGTCAGCAATGAAATCTATGTCATCAGGCCCGTAGCAGCATAATGAGTGGACTCAGGTACGATGATTCTAAGAGAAATAAGTCACACAGAAAAAGAAATATCATAAGGTATCACTAATACACGGAATGTAAACTTGGCTACCCAGGAACTGAATTACAAAACAGAACAGGGTCTCAAATGTAGAAAACCAACTTATGCTTGCTTAAGGGCAAAGGTGAGTTGGGGTGCTGCATAAAACCAGAGATTGAAATTAGCACAGATACCGTTCCATAAGCCAAATATGTAATAGACAAGAGCTACTCCTTCCTCAACGAAGTGGACTCAACACCCCATATTAAACGCCTAAGAATATACCTGACTAGTAAGAATCTTAAAACCTATGGATTTACATGTCTCCGAAAGAGAATCAAGCATGTGTACAGCAGCATAAATGCAGCAGTGATAGGATTGTTGAGGTTCGGTGAGCAAATGCAGACCCTTTGAAGTCATATTGCATGGTACCCATTCCATGGTTCACAACTCTCCAGGTTTAACGGATTCCTCCTTCAGCTAAAACATGCATGTGGATCCCAGAGTATGATCCACCGTGTGATTGGGAAACGTGTTCAAATGTGTCTCAGTTTTCGTCCCCTGTTACTCGGGTGCAACATTCCAGACGCTTTACTAACACTCTCCCGACTTGGAGAGTCAGTGCCTTTAACCTCCTGTTTGGCCCAGTTTGCATTTTCTGCGGGAAATGAACAGGAATAGCGAGAACCAATGAGAGACTAGCTGGAGGTGTCTGGACGGGCAAATTTAACTCTCATTTCCCACCAGGAAGAGGAATTAACCAAAGGCTCAGCTTGCCGTGCCGGAAGCACACTAGGGCCTGAAGCAATCTTGCGGTGTTGCGGCCAGCTCACAAGAAAGCGAGTTGAACAAAGGAGCTCAGGGGCATTGTCATTCACAAACCTGCAGAGTTATAAATGACAGCTCTCGTCCAAAAATATATTGAAGTAAGGCTGCCAAGAGGACTTGAAAGCGGGGCAGAATTGCAGGAAACCGATTTCAGGAGGTAGACTGGAATTGCATGAAAAGCATAGGAAAAGAGGCAGAACGTCCACAATGATGCACTTGGCCAAAAAGGGCGTATGCGTTTTTTCCTGAATATATTCAGGAAAAAACGCATACGCCCTTTTTGGCCAACCAAGCAAGCTTGCAAAGGAAATCTGCACTACAATGAAGTCTCACTGCCCCACGGGCAAAAGGGCCATCTGAAAAAAGTGTAAAATCCAGAAAGGCAGGACAGGCCATGGAGAACTGGGAGCCTTGTTATGCTGATGGGCGGGATGTAAATTGCCAACAGCCACTCTGGAGAAGTGTATGGTGTTTCCTGAAACATCTAAAAAACAAAGCAACAGAGCCTAGGGCACTTCCACTTATGCTCCTATAGCTTAGGGAAATTAAAATCAAAAAGACACAGCCACCCCAAAGTTTGGGACGGCTCTGTTTACAAGAACCTCGTTTATGGTACAAGTTCAATATCACAGAAAGCGAAAAATGAATAAAGAATTTGTGGTACTTACGTACAATGCAATATCAGTCAGCAATGAAATCTATGTCATCAGGCCCGTAGCAGCATAATGAGTGGACTCAGGTACGATGATTCTAAGAGAAATAAGTCACACAGAAAAAGAAATATCATAAGGTATCACTAATACACGGAATGTAAACTTGGCTACCCAGGAACTGAATTACAAAACAGAACAGGGTCTCAAATGTAGAAAACCAACTTATGCTTGCTTAAGGGCAAAGGTGAGTTGGGGTGCTGCATAAAACCAGAGATTGAAATTAGCACAGATACCGTTCCATAAGCCAAATATGTAATAGACAAGAGCTACTCCTTCCTCAACGAAGTGGACTCAACACCCCATATTAAACGCCTAAGAATATACCTGACTAGTAAGAATCTTAAAACCTATGGATTTACATGTCTCCGAAAGAGAATCAAGCGTGTGTACAGCAGCATAAACGCAGCAGTGATAGGATTAGTGAGGTTCGGTGAGCAAATGCAGACCCTTTGAAGTCATATTGCATGGTACCCATTCCATGGGTCTCAACTCTCCAGGTTTAAGGGATTCTTCCTTCAGCTAAAACATGCATGTGGAACCCAGAGTATGACCACCGTGTGATCGGGAAACGTGTTCAAATGTGTCTCAGTTTTTGTCCCCTGGTAGTCGGGTGCAACATTCCAGACGCTTTACTAACACTCTCCCCACTTGGAGAGTCAGTGCCTTTAACCTCCTGTTTGGCCCAGTTTGCAATTTCTGCGGGAAATGAACAGGAATAGGGAGAACCAATGAGAGACTAGCTGGAGGTGTCTGGACGGGCAAATTTAACTCTCATTTCCCACCAGGAAGAGGAGTTAACCAAAGGCTCAGCTTGCCGTGCCGGAACCACACTAGGGCCAGAAGCAATCTTGCGGTGTTGCGGCCAGCTCACAAGAAAGCGAGTTGAACAAAGGAGCTCAGGGGCACTGTCATTCACAAACCTGCAGAGTTATAAATGACAGCTATCGTCCAAAAATATATGGAAGTAAGGCTGCCAAGAGCACTTGAAAGCGGGGCAGAATTGCAGGACACCGATTTCAGGAGGTAGACTGGAATTGCATGAAAAGCATAGGAAAAGAGGCAGAACGTCCACAATGATGCACTTGGCCAAAAAGGGCGTATGCGTTTTTTCCTGAATATATTCAGGAAAAAACCCATACGCCCTTTTTGGCCAACCAAGCAAGCTTGCAAAGGAAATCTGCACTACAATGAAGTCTCACTGCCCCCCGGGCAAAAGGGCCATCTGAAAAAAGTGTAAAATCCAGAAAGGCAGGACATGCCATGGAGAACTGGGAGCCTTGTTATGCTGATGGGCGGGATGTAAATTGCCAACAGCCACTCTGGAGAAGTGTATGGTGTTTCCTGAAACATCTAAAAAACAAAGCAACAGAGCCTAGGGCACTTCCACTTATGCTCCTATAGCTTAGGGAAATTCAAATCAAAAAGACACAGCCACCCCAAAGTTTGGGACGGCTCTGTTTACAAGAACCTCGTTTATGGTACAAGTTCAATATCACAGAAAGCGAAAAATGAATAAAGAATTTGTGGTACTTACGTACAATGCAATATCAGTCAGCAATGAAATCTATGTCATCAGGCCCGTAGCAGCATAATGAGTGGACTCAGGTACGATGATTCTAAGAGAAATAAGTCACACAGAAAAAGAAATATCATAAGGTATCACTAATACACGGAATGTAAACTTGGCTACACAGGAACTGAATTACAAAACAGAACAGGGTCTCAGATGTAGAAAACCAACTTATGCTTGCTTAAGGGGAAAGGTGAGTTGGGGTGCTGCATAAAACAAGAGATTGAAATTAGCACAGATACCGTTCCATAAGCCAAATATGTAATAGACAAGAGCTACTCCTTGCTTAACGAAGTGGACTCAACATCCCATATTAAACGCCTAAATATATACCTGAATAGTAAGAATCTTAAAACCTATGGATTTATATGTCTCCGAAAAGGAATCAAGCGTGTGTACAGCAGCATAAACGCAGCAGTGATAGGATTGGTGAGTTTCGGTGAGCAAATGCAGACACTTTGAAGTCATATTGCATGGTACCCATTCCATGGGTCACAACTCTCCAGGTTTAAGGGATTCTTCCTTCAGCTAAAACATGCATGTGGAACCCAGAGTATGATCCACCATGTGATTGGGAAACGTGTTCAAATGTGTCTCAGTTTTCGTCCCCTGCTACTCGGGTACAAGATTCCAGACGCTTTATTAACACTGTCCCCACTTGGAGAGTCAGTGCCTTTAACGTCCTGTTTGGCCCAGTTTGCAATTTCTTCGGGAAATGAACAGGAATAGGGAAAACCAATGAGAGACTAGCTGGAGGTGTCTGGACGGGCAAATTTAACTCTCATTTCCCACCAGGAAGAGGAATTAACCAAAGGCTCAGCTTGCCGTGCCGGAACCACAATAGGGCCTGAAGCAATCTTGCGTTGTTGCGGCCAGCTCACAAGAAAGCGAGTTGAACGAAGGAGCTCAGGGGCACTGTCATTCACAAACCTGCAGAGTTATAAATGACAGCTATCGTCCAAACATATATTGAAGTAAGGCTGCCAAGAGCACTTGAAAGCGGGGCAGAATTGCAGGAAACTGATTTCAGGAGGTAGACTGGAATTGCATGAAAAGCATAGGAAAAGAGGCAGAACGTCCACAATGATGCACTTGGCCAAAAAGGGCGTATGCGTTTTTTCCTGAATATATTCAGGAAAAAACGCATACGCCCTTTTTGGCCAACCAAGCAAGCTTGCAAAGGAAATCTGCACTACAAAGAAGTCTCACTGCCCCCCGGGCAAAAGGGCCATCTGAAAAAAGTGTAAAATCCAGAAAGGCAGGACAGGCCATGGAGAACTGGGAGCCTTGTTATGCTGATGGGCGGGATGTAAATTGCCAACAGCCACTCTGGAGAAGTGTATGGTGTTTCCTGAAACATCTAAAAAACAAAGCAACAGAGCCTAGGGCACTTCCACTTATGCTCCTATAGCTTAGGGAAATTCAAATCAAAAAGACACAGCCACCCCAAAGTTTGGGACGGCTCTGTTTACAAGAACCTCGTTTATGGTACAAGTTCAATATCACAGAAAGCGAAAAATGAATAAAGAATTTGTGGTACTTACGTACAATGCAATATCACTCAGCAATGAAATCTATGTCATCAGGCCCGTAGCAGCATAATGAGTGGACTCAGGTACGATGATTCTAAGAGAAATAAGTCACACAGAAAAAGAAATATCATAAGGTATCACTAATACACCGAATGTAAACTTGGCTACCCAGGAACTGAATTACAAAACAGAACAGGGTCTCAAATGTAGAAAACCAACTTATGCTTGCTTAAGGGGAAAGGTGAGTTGGGGTGCTGCATAAAACCAGAGATTGAAATTAGCACAAATACCGCTCCATAAGCCAAGTATGTAATAGACAAGAGCTACTCCTTCCTCAACGAAGTGGACTCAACACCCCATATTAAACGCCTAAGAATATACCTGACTAGTAAGAATCTTAAAACCTATGGATTTACATGTCTCCGAAAGAGAATCAAGCGTGTGTACAGCAGCATAAACGCAGCAGTGATAGGATTGTTGAGGTTCGGTGAGCAAATGCAGACCCTTTGAAGTCATATTGCATGGTACCCATTCCATGGGTCTCAACTCTCCAGGTTTAAGGGATTCTTCCTTCAGCTAAAACATGCATGTGGAACCCAGAGTATGATCCACCGTGTGATCGGTAAACGTGTTCAAATATGTCTCAGTTTAAGTCCCCTGGTACTCGGGTGCAACATTCCAGACGCTTTACTAACACTCTCCCCACTTGGAGAGTCAGTGCCTTTAACCTCCTGTTTGGCCCAGTTTGCAATTTCTGCGGGAAATGAACAGGAATAGGGAGAACCAATGAGAGACTAGCTGGAGGTGTCTGGACGGGCAAATGTAACTCTCATTTCCCACCAGGAAGAGGAATTAACCAAAGGCTCAGCTTGCCGTGCCGGAAACACACTAGGGCCTGAAGCAGTCCTGCGGTGTTGCGGCCAGCTCACAAGAAAGCGAGTTGAACAAAGGAGCTCAGGGGCACTGTCATTCACAAACCTGCAGAGTTATAAATGACAGTTATCGTCCAAAAATATATGGAAGTAAGGCAGCCAAGAGGACTTGAAAGCGGGGCAGAATTGCAGGACACCGATTTCAGGAGGTAGACTGGAATTGCATGAAAAGCATAGGAAAAGAGGCAGAACGTCCACAATGATGCACTTGGCCAAAAAGGGCGTATGCGTTTTTTCCTGAATATATTCAGGAAATAACGCATACGCCCTTTTTGGCCAACCAAGCAAGCTTGCAAAGGAAATCTGCACTACAATGAAGTCTGACTGCCCCACAGGCAAAAGGGCCATCTGAAAAAAGTGTAAAATCCAGAAAGGCAGGACAGGCCATGGAGAACTGGGAGCCTTGTTATGCTGATGGGCGGGATGTAAATTGCCAACAGCCACTCTGGAGAAGTGTATGGTGTTTCCTGAAACATCTAAAAAACAAAGCAACAGAGCCTAGGGCACTTCCACTTATGCTCCTATAGCTTAGGGAAATTCAAATCAAAAAGACACAGCCACCCCAAAGTTTGGGACGGCTCTGTTTACAAGAACCTCGTTTATGGTACAAGTTCAATATCACAGAAAGCAAAAAATGAATAAAGAATTTGTGGTACTTACGTACAATGCAATATCACTCAGCAATGAAATCTATGTCATCAGGCCCGTAGCAGCATAATGAGTGGACTCAGGTACGATGATTCTAAGAGAAATAAGTCACACAGAAAAAGAAATATCATAAGGTATCACTAATACACCGAATGTAAACTTGGCTACCCAGGAACTGAATTACAAAACAGAACAGGGTCTCAAATGTAGAAAACCAACTTATGCTTGCTTAAGGGGAAAGGTGAGTTGGGGTGCTGCATAAAACCAGAGATTGAAATTAGCACAAATACCGCTCCATAAGCCAAGTATGTAATAGACAAGAGCTACTCCTTCCTCAACGAAGTGGACTCAACACCCCATATTAAACGCCTAAGAATATACCTGACTAGTAAGAATCTTAAAACCTATGGATTTACATGTCTCCGAAAGAGAATCAAGCGTGTGTACAGCAGCATAAACGCAGCAGTGATAGGATTGTTGAGGTTCGGTGAGCAAATGCAGACCCTTTGAAGTCATATTGCATGGTACCCATTCCATGGGTCTCAACTCTCCAGGTTTAAGGGATTCTTCCTTCAGCTAAAACATGCATGTGGAACCCAGAGTATGATCCACCGTGTGATCGGTAAACGTGTTCAAATATGTCTCAGTTTAAGTCCCCTGGTACTCGGGTGCAACATTCCAGACGCTTTACTAACACTCTCCCCACTTGGAGAGTCAGTGCCTTTAACCTCCTGTTTGGCCCAGTTTGCAATTTCTGCGGGAAATGAACAGGAATAGGGAGAACCAATGAGAGACTAACTGGAGGTGTATGGACGGGCAAATTTAACTCTCATTTCCCACCAGGAAGAGGAATTAACCAAAGGCTCAGCTTGCCGTGCCAGAACCACACTAGGGCCTGAAGCAATCTTGCGGTGTTGCGGCCTGCTCACAAGAAAGCGAGTTGAACAAAGGAGCTCAGGGGCACTGTCATTCACAAACCTGCAGAGTTATAAATGACAGCTATCGTCCAAAAATATATTGAAGTAAGGCTGCCAAGAGCACTTGAAAGCGGGGCAGAATTGCAGGAAACCGATTTCAGGAGGTAGACTGGAATTGCATGAAAAGCATAGGAAAAGAGGCAGAACGTCCACAATGATGCACTTGGCCAAAAAGGGTGTATGCGTTTTTTCCTGAATATATTCAGGAAAAAACGCATACGCCCTTTTTGGCCAACCAAGCAAGCTTGCAAAGGAAATCTGCACTACAATGAAGTCTCACTGCCCCCGGGGCAAAAGGGCCATCTGAAAAAAGTGTAAAATCCAGAAAGGCAGGACAGGCCATGGAGAACTGGGAGCCTTGTTATGCTGATGGGCGGGATGTAAATTGCCAACAGCCACTCTGGAGAAGTGTATGGTGTTTCCTGAAACATCTAAAAAACAAAGCAACAGAGCCTAGGGCACTTCCACTTATGCTCCTATAGCTTAGGGAAATTCAAATCAAAAAGACACAGCCACCCCAAAGTTTGGGACGGCTCTGTTTACAAGAACCTCGTTTATGGTACAAGTTCAATATCACAGAAAGCGAAAAATGAATAAAGAATTTGTGGTACTTACGTACAATGCAATATCACTCAGCAATGAAATCTATGTCATCAGGCCCATAGCAGCATAATGAGTGGACTCAGGTACGATGATTCTAAGAGAAATAAGTCACACAGAAAAAGAAATATCATAAGGTATCACTAATACACCGAATGTAAACTTGGCTACCCAGGAACTGAATTACAAAACAGAACAGGGTCTCAAATGTAGAAAACCAACTTATGCTTGCTTAAGGGGAAAGGTGAGTTGGGGTGCTGCATAAAACCAGAGATTGAAATTAGCACAAATACCGTTCCATAAGCCAAGTATGTAATAGACAAGAGCTACTCCTTGCTCAACGAAGTGGACTCAACACCCCATATTAAACGCCTAAGAATATACCTGACTAGTAAGAATCTTAAAACCTATGGATTTACATGTCTCCGAAAGAGAATCAAGCGTGTGTACAGCAGCATAAACGCAGCAGTGATAGGATTGTTGAGGTTCGGTGAGCAAATGCAGACCCTTTGAAGTCATATTGCATGGTACCCATTCCATGGGTCTCAACTCTCCAGGTTTAAGGGATTCTTCCTTCAGCTAAAACATGCATGTGGAACCCAGAGTATGATCCACCGTGTGATCGGTAAACGTGTTCAAATATGTCTCAGTTTAAGTCCCCTGGTACTCGGGTGCAACATTCCAGACGCTTTACTAACACTCTCCCCACTTGGAGAGTCAGTGCCTTTAACGTCGTGTTTGGCCCAGTTTGCAATTTCTGCGGGAAATGAACAGGAATAGGGAGAACCAATGAGAGACTAGCTGGAGGTGTCTGGACGGGCAAATTTAACTCTCATTTCCCACCAGGAAGAGGAGTTAACCAAAGGCTCAGCTTGCCGTGCCGGAACCACACTAGGGCCTGAAGCAATCTTGCGGTGTTGCGGCCAGCTCACAAGAAAGCGAGTTGAACAAAGGAGCTCAGGGGCACTGTCATTCACAAACCTGCAGAGTTATAAATGACAGCTCTCGTCCAAAAATATATTGAAGTAAGGCTGCCAAGAGGACTTGAAAGCGGGGCAGAATTGCAGGAAACCGATTTCAGGAGGTAGACTGGAATTGCATGAAAAGCATAGGAAAAGAGGCAGAACGTCCACAATGATGCACTTGGCCAAAAAGGGCGTATGCGTTTTTTCCTGAATATATTCAGGAAAAAACGCATACGCCCTTTTTGGCCAACCAAGCAAGCTTGCAAAGGAAATCTGCACTACAATGAAGTCTCACTGCCCCACAGGCAAAAGGGCCATCTGAAAAAAGTGTAAAATCCAGAAAGGCAGGACAGGCCATGGAGAACTGGGAGCCTTGTTATGCTGATGGGCGGGATGTAAATTGCCAACAGCCACTCTGGAGAAGTGTATGGTGTTTCCTGAAACATCTAAAAAACAAAGCAACAGAGCCTAGGGCACTTCCACTTATGCTCCTATAGCTTAGGGAAATTAAAATCTAAAAGACACAGCCACCCCAAAGTTTGGGACGGCTCTGTTTACAAGAACCTCGTTTATGGTACAAGTTCATTATCACAGAAAGCGAAAAATGAATAAAGAATTTGTGGTACTTACGTACAATGCAATACCACTCAGCAATGAAATCTATGTCATCAGGCCCGTAGCAGCATAATGAGTGGATTCAGATACGATGATTCTAAGTGAAATATGTCACACAGAAAAAGAAATATCATAAGGTATCACTAATACACGGAATGTAAACTTGGCTACACAGGAACTGAATTACAAAACAGAACAGTGTCTCAAATGTAGAAAACCAACTTATGCTTGCTTAAGGGGAAAGGTGAGTTGGGGTGCTGCATAAAACCAGAGATTGAAATTAGCACAGATACCGTTCCATAAGCCAAATATGTAATAGACAAGAGCTACTCCTTGCTCTACGAAGTGGACGCAGCACCCCATATTAAACGCCTAAGGATATACCTGACTAGTAAGAATCTTAAAACCTATGGATTTACATGTCTCCGAAAGAGAATCAAGCGTGTGTACAGCAGCATAAACGCAGCAGTGATTGGATTGGTTAGGTTCGGTGAGCAAATGCAGACCCTTTGAAGACATATTGCATGGTACCCATTCCATGGGTCTCAACTCTCCAGGTTTAAGGGATTCTTCCTTCAGCTAAAACATCCATATGGAACCCAGAGTATGATCCACCGTGTGATCGGGAAACGTGTTCAAATATGTCTCAGTTTTCGTCCCCTGGTACTCGGGTGCAACATTCCAGACGCTTTACTAACGCTCTCCCCAATTGGAGAGTCAGTCCCTTTAACCTCCTGTTTGGCCCAGTTTGCAATTTCTGCGGGAAATGAACAGGAATAGGGAGAACCAATGAGAGACTAGCTGGAGGTGTCTGGACGGGCAAATTTAACTCTCATTTCCCACCAGGAAGAGGAATTAACCAAAGGCTCAGCTTGCCATGCCGGAACCACACTAGGACCTGAAGCAATCCTGCGGTGTTGCGGCCAGCTCACAATAAAGAGAGTTGAAGAAAGGACCTCAGGGGCACTGTCATTCACAAACCTGCAGAGTTATAAATGACAGCTATCGTCCAAAAATATATTGAAGTAAGGCTGCCAAGAGCACTTGAAAGCGGGGCAGAATTGCAGGAAACCGATTTCAGGAGGTAGACTGGAATTGCATGAAAAGCATAGGAAAAGAGGCAGAACGTCCACAATGATGCACTTGGCCAAAAAGGGCGTATGCGTTTTTTCCTGAATATATTCAGGAAAAAACGCATACGCCCTTTTTGGCCAACCAAGCAAGCTTGCAAAGGAAATCTGCACTACAATGAAGTCTCACTGCCCCACGGGCAAAAGGGCCATCTGAAAAAGGTGTAAAAGCCAGAAAGGCAGGACAGGCCATGGAGAACTGGGAGCCTTGTTATGCTGATGGGCGGGATGTAAATTGCCAACAGCCACTCTGGAGAAGTGTATGGTGTTTCCTGAAACATCTAAAAAACAAAGCAACAGAGGCTAGGGCACTTCCACTTATGCTCCTATAGCTTAGGGAAATTAAAATCAAAAAGACACAGCCACCCCAAAGTTTGGGACGGCTCTGTTTACAAGAACCTCGTTTATGGTACAAGTTCAATATCACAGAAAGCGAAAAATGAATAAAGAATTTGTGGTACTTACGTACAATGCAATATCACTCAGCAATGAAATGTATGTCATCAGGCCTGTAGCAGCATAATGAGTGGACTCAGGTACGATGATTCTAAGAGAAATAAGTCACACAGAAAAAGAAATATCATAAGGTATCACTAATACACGGAATGTAAACTTGGCTACCCAGGAACTGAATTACAAAACAGAACAGGGTCTCAAATGTAGAAAACCAACTTATGCTTGCTTAAGGGGAAAGGTGAGTTGGGGTGCTGCATAAAACCAGAGATTGAAATTAGCACAGATACCGTTCCATAAGCCAAATATGTAATAGACCAGAGCTACTCCTTGCTCATCGAAGTGCACTCAACACCCCATATTAAACGCCTAAGAATATAGCTGACTAGTAAGAATCTTAAAACCTATGGATTTACATGTCTCCAAAAGAGAATCAAGCGTGTGTACAGCAGCATAAACGCAGCAGTGATAGGATTGTTGAGGTTCGGTGAGCAAATGCAGACCCTTTGAAGTCATATTGCATGGTACCCATTCCATGGGTCTCAACTCTCCAGGTTTAAGGGATTCTTCCTTCAGCTAAAACATGCATGTGGAACCCAGAGTATGATCCTCCGTGTGATCGGGAAACGTGTTCAAATGTGTCTCAGTTTTGGTCCCCTGGTACTCGGGTGCAACATTCCAGACGCTTTACTAACACTCTCCCCACTTGGAGAGTCAGTGCCTTTAACGTCGTGTTTTGCCCAGTTTGCAATTTCTGCGGGAAATGAACAGGAATAGGGAGAACCAATGAGAGACTAGCTGGAGGTGTCTGGACGGGCAAATTTAACTCTCATTTCCCACCAGGAAGAGGAATTAACCAAAGGCTCAGCTTTCCGTGCCGGAACCACACTAGGGCATGAAGCAATCCTGCGGTGTTGCGGCCAGCTCACAATAAAGAGAGTTGAAGAAAGGACCTCAGGGGCACTGTCATTCACAAACCTGCAGAGTTATAAATGACAGCTATCGTCCAAAAATATATTGAAGTAAGGCTGCCAAGAGCACTTGAAAGCGGGGCAGAATTGCAGGAAACCGATTTCAGGAGGTAGACTGGAATTGCATGAAAAGCATAGGAAAAGAGGCAGAACGTCCACAATGATGCACTTGGCCAAAAAGGGCGTATGCGTTTTTTCCTGAATATATTCAGGAAAAAACGCATACGCCCTTTGTGGCCAACCAAGCAAGCTTGCAAAGGAAATCTGCACTACAATGAAGTCTCACTGCCCCACGGGCAAAAGGGCCATCTGAAAAAGGTGTAAAAGCCAGAAAGGCAGGACAGGCCATGGAGAACTGGGAGCCTTGTTATGCTGATGGGCGGGATGTAAATTGCCAACAGCCACTCTGGAGAAGTGTATGGTGTTTCCTGAAACATCTAAAAAACAAAGCAACAGAGCCTAGGGCACTTCCACTTATGCTCCTATAGCTTAGGGAAATTCAAATCAAAAAGACACAGCCACCCCAAAGTTTGGGACGGCTCTGTTTACAAGAACCTCGTTTATGGTACAAGTTCAATATCACAGAAAGCGAAAAATGAATAAAGAATTTGTGGTACTTACGTACAATGCAATATCACTCAGCAATGAAATCTATGTCATCAGGCCCGTAGCAGCATAATGAGTGGACTCAGGTACGATGATTCTAAGAGAAATAAGTCACACAGAAAAAGAAATATCATAAGGTATCACTAATACACGGAATGTGAACTTGGCTACACAGGAATTGAATTACAAAACAGAACAGGGTCTCAGATGTAGAAAACCAACTTATGCTTGCTTAAGGGGAAAGGTGAGTTGGGGTGCTGCATAAAACCAGAGATTGAAATTAGCACAGATACCATTCCATAAGCCAAATATGTAATAGACAAGAGCTACTCCTTCCTCAACGAAGTGGACTCAACACCCCATATTAAACGCCTAAGAATATACCTGAGTAGTAAGAATCTTAAAACCTATGGATTTACATGTCTCCAAAAGAGAATCAAGCGTGTGTACAGCAGCATAAACGCAGCAGTGATAGGAATAGTGAGATTCGGTGAGCAAATGCAGACCCTTTGAAGTCATATTGCATGGTACCCATTCCATGGGTCTCAACTCTCCAGGTTTAAGGGATTCTTCCTTCAGCTAAAACATGCATGTGGAACCCAGAGTATGATCCACCGTGTGATCGGGAAACGTGTTCAAATGTGTCTCAGTTTTGGTCCCCTGGTACTCGGGTGCAACATTCCAGACGCTTTACTAACACTCTCCCCTCTTGGAGAGTCAGTGCCTTTAACGTCCTGTTTGGCCCAGTTTGCAATTTCTGCGGGAAATGAACAGGAATAGGGAGAACCAATGAGAGACTAGCTGGAGGTGTCTGGACGGGCAAATTTAACTCTCATTTCCCACCACGAAGAGGAGTTAACCAAAGGCTCAGCTTGCCGTGCCAGAACCACACTAGGGCCTGAAGCAATCTTGCGGTGTTGCGGCCAGCTCACAAGAAAGCGAGTTGAACGAAGGAGCTCAGGGGCACTGTCATTCACAAACCTGCAGAGTTATAAATGACAGCTATCGTCCAAAATTATATTGAAGTAAGGCTGCCAAGAGGACTTGAAAGCGGGGCAGAATTGCAGGACACCGATTTCAGGAGGTAGACTGGAATTGCATGAAAAGCATAGGAGAAGAGGCAGAACGTCCACAATGATGCACTTGGCCAAAAAGGGCGTATGCGTTTTTTCCTGAATATATTCAGGAAAAAACGCATACGCCCTTTTTGGCCAACCAAGCAAGCTTGCAAAGGAAATCTGCACTACAATGAAGTCTCACTGCCCCCCGGGCAAAAGGGCCATCTGAAAAAAGTGTAAAATCCAGAAAGGCAGGACAGGCCATGGAGAACTGGGAGCCTTGTTATGCTGATGGGCGGGATGTAAATTGCCAACAGCCACTCTGGAGAAGTGTATGGTGTTTCCTGAAACATCTAAAAAACAAAGCAACAGAGCCTAGGGCACTTCCACTTATGCTCCTATAGCTTAGGGAAATTCAAATCAAAAAGACACAGCCACCCCAAAGTTTGGGACGGCTCTGTTTACAAGAACCTCGTTTATGGTACAAGTTCAATATCACAGAAAGCGAAAAATGAATAAAGAATTTGTGGTACTTACGTACAATGCAATATCACTCAGCAATGAAATCTATGTCATCAGGCCCATAGCAGCATAATGAGTGGACTCAGGTACGATGATTCTAAGAGAAATAAGTCACACAGAAAAAGAAATATCATAAGGTATCACTAATACACCGAATGTAAACTTGGCTACCCAGGAACTGAATTACAAAACAGAACAGGGTCTCAAATGTAGAAAACCAACTTATGCTTGCTTAAGGGGAAAGGTGAGTTGGGGTGCTGCATAAAACCCGAGATTGAAATTAGCACAGATACCGTTCCATAAGCCAAATATATAATAGACAAGAGCTACTCCTTCCTCAACGAAGTGGACTCAACACCCCATATTAAACGCGTAAGAATATACCTGACTAGTAAGAATCTTAAAACCTATGGATTTACATGTCTCCGAAAGAGAATCAAGCGTGTGTACAGCAGCATAAACGCAGCAGTGATAGGATTAGTGAGGTTCGGTGAGCAAATGCAGACCCTTTGAAGTCATATTGCATGGTACCCATTCCATGGGTCTCAACTCTCCAGGTTTAAGGGATTCTTCCTTCAGCTAAAACATGCATGTGGAACCCAGAGTATGATCCACCGTGTGATCGGGAAACGTGTTCAAATGTGTCTCAGTTTTGTCCCCTGGTACTCGGGTGCAACATTCCAGACGCTTTACTAACACTCTCCCCACTTGGAGAGTCAGTGCCTTTAACCTCCTGTTTGGCCCAGTTTGCAATTTCTGCGGGAAATGAACACGAATAGGGAGAACCAATGAGAGACTAACTGGAGGTGTCTGGACGGGCAAATTTAACTCTCATTTCCCACCAGGAAGAGGAATTAACCAAAGGCTCAGCTTGCCGTGCCGGAACCACACTAGGGCCTGAAGCAATCTTGCTGTGTTGCGACCTGCTCACAAGAAAGCGAGTTGAACAAAGGAGCTCAGGGGCACTGTCATTCACAAACCTGCAGAGTTATAAATGACAGCTATCGTCCAAAAATATATTGAAGTAAGGCTGCCAAGAGCACTTGAAAGCGGGGCAGAATTGCAGGAAACCGATTTCAGGAGGTAGACTGGAATTGCATGAAAAGCATAGGAAAAGAGGCAGAACGTCCACAATGATGCACTTGGCCAAAAAGGGCGTATGCGTTTTTTCCTGAATATATTCAGGAAAAAACGCATACGCCCTTTTTGGCCAACCAAGCAAGCTTGCAAAGGAAATCTGCACTACAATGAAGTCTCACTGCCCCACGGGCAAAAGGGCCATCTGAAAAAAGTGTAAAATCCAGAAAGGCAGGACAGGCCATGGAGAACTGGGAGCCTTGTTATGCTGATGGGCGGGATGTAAATTGCCAACAGCCACTCTGGAGAAGTGTATGGTGTTTCCTGAAACATCTAAAAAACAAAGCAACAGAGCCTAGGGCACTTCCACTTATGCTCCTATAGCTTAGGGAAATTAAAATCAAAAAGACACAGACACCCCAAAGTTTGGGACGGCTCTGTTTACAAGAACCTCGTTTATGGTACAAGTTCAATATCACAGAAAGCGAAAAATGAATAAAGAATTTGTGGTACTTACGTACAATGCAATATCAGTCAGCAATGAAATCTATGTCATCAGGTCCGTAGCAGCATAATGAGTGGACTCAGGTACGATGATTCTAAGAGAAATAAGTCACACAGGAAAAGAAATATCATAAGGTATCACTAATACACGGAATGTAAACTTGGCTACCCAGGAACTGAATTACAAAACAGAACAGGGTCTCAAATGTAGAAAACCAACTTATGCTTGTTTAAGGGGAAAGGTGAGTTGGGTTGCTGCATGAAACCAGAGATTGAAATTAGCACAGATACCGTTCCATAAGCCAAATATGTAATAGACAAGAGCTACTCCTTGCTCAACGAAGTGGACGCAGCACCCCATATTAAACGTCTAAGAATATACCTGACTAGTAAGAATCTTAAAACCTATGGATTTACATGTCTCCGAAAGAGAATCAAGCGTGTGTACAGCAGCATAAACGCAGCAGTGATTGGATTGGTTAAGTTCGGTGAGCAAATGCAGACCCTTTGAAGTCATATTGCATGGTACCCATTCCATGGGTCTCAACTCTCCAGGTTTAAGGGATTCTTCCTTCAGCTAAAACATCCATATGGAACCCAGAGTATGATCCACCGTGTGATCGGGAAACGTGTTCAAATGTGTCTCAGTTTTCGTCCCCTGGTACTCGGGTGCAACATTCCAGACGCTTTACTAACGCTCTCCCCAATTGGAGAGTCAGTGCCTTTAACCTCCTGTTTGGCCCAGTTTGCAATTTCTGCGGGAAATGAACAGGAATAGGGAGAACCAATGAGAGACTAGCTGGAGGTGTCTGGACGGGCAAATTTAACTCTCATTTCCCACCAGGAAGAGGAATTAACCAAAGGCTCAGCTTGCCATGCCGGAACCACACTAGGACCTGAAGCAATCCTGCGGTGTTGCGGCCAGCTCACAATAAAGAGAGTTGAAGAAAGGACCTCAGGGGCACTGTCATTCACAAACCTGCAGAGTTATAAATGACAGCTATCGTCCAAAAATATATTGAAGTAAGGCTGCCAAGAGCACTTGAAAGCGGGGCAGAATTGCAGGAAACCGATTTCAGGAGGTAGACTGGAATTGCATGAAAAGCATAGGAAAAGAGGCAGAACGTCCACAATGATGCACTTGGCCAAAAAGGGCGTATGCGTTTTTTCCTGAATATATTCAGGAAAAAACGCATACGCCCTTTGTGGCCAACCAAGCAAGCTTGCAAAGGAAATCTGCACTACAATGAAGTCTCACTGCCCCCCGGGCAAAAGGGCCATCTGAAAAAAGTGTAAAATCCAGAAAGGCAGGACAGGCCATGGAGAACTGGGAGCCTTGTTATGCTGATGGGCGGGATGTAAATTGCCAACAGCCACTCTGGAGAAGTGTATGGTGTTTCCTGAAACATCTAAAAAACAAAGCAACAGAGCCTAGGGCACTTCCACTTATGCTCCTATAGCTTAGGGAAATTAAAATCAAAAAGACACAGCCACCCCAAAGTTTGGGACGGCTCTGTTTACAAGAACCTCGTTTATCGTACAAGTTCAATATCACAGAAAGCGAAAAATGAATAAAGAATTTGTGGTACTTACGTACAATGCAATATCACTCAGCAATGAAATCTATGTCATCAGGCCTGTAGCAGCATAATGAGTGGACTCAGGTACGATGATTCTAAGAGAAATAAGTCACACAGAAAAAGAAATATCATAAGGTATCACTAATACACGGAATGTAAACTTGGCTACCCAGGAACTGAATTACAAAACAGAACAGGGTCTCAAATGTAGAAAACCAACTTATGCTTGCTTAAGGGGAAAGGTGAGTTGGGGTGCTGCATAAAACCAGAGATTGAAATTAGCACAGATACCATTCCATAAGCCAAATATGTAATAGACAAGAGCTACTCCTTGCTCAACGAAGTGGACTCAACACCCCATATTAAACGCCTAAGAATATAGCTGACTAGTAAGAATCTTAAAACCTATGGATTTACATGTCTCCAAAAGAGAATCAAGCGTGTGTACAGCAGCATAAACGCAGCAGTGATAGGATTGTTGAGGTTCGGTGAGCAAATGCAGACCCTTTGAAGTCATATTGCATGGTACCCATTCCATGGGTCTCAACTCTCCAGGTTTAAGGGATTCTTCCTTCAGCTAAAACATGCATGTGGAACCCAGAGTATGATCCACCGTGTGATCGGGAAACGTGTTCAAATGTGTCTCAGTTTTCGTCCCCTGGTACTCGGGTGCAACATTCCAGACGCTTTACTAACACTCTCCCCACTTGGAGAGTCAGTGCCTTTAACGTCGTGTTTTGCCCAGTTTGCAATTTCTGCGGGAAATGAACAGGAATAGGGAGAACCAATGAGAGACTAGCTGGAGGTGTCTGGACGGGCAAATTTAACTCTCATTTCCCACCAGGAAGAGGAATTAACCAAAGGCTCAGCTTGCCGTGCCGGAACCACCCTAGGGCATGAAGCAATCCTGCGGTGTTGCGGCCAGCTCACAATAAAGAGAGTTGAAGAAAGGACCTCAGGGGCACTGTCATTCACAAACCTGCAGAGTTATAAATGACAGCTATCGTCCAAAAATATATTGAAGTAAGGCTGCCAAGAGCACTTGAAAGCGGGGCAGAATTGCAGGAAACCGATTTCAGGAGGTAGACTGGAATTGCATGAAAAGCATAGGAAAAGAGGCAGAACGTCCACAATGATGCACTTGGCCAAAAAGGGCGTATGCGTTTTTTCCTGAATATATTCAGGAAAAAACGCATACGCCCTTTTTGGCCAACCAAGCAAGCTTGCAAAGGAAATCTGCACTATAATGAAGTCTCACTGCCCCACGGGCAAAAGGGCCATCTGAAAAAGGTGTAAAATCCAGAAAGGCAGGACAGGCCATGGAGAACTGGGAGCCTTGTTATGCTGATGGGCGGGATGTAAATTGCCAACAGCCACTCTGGAGAAGTGTATGGTGTTTCCTGAAACATCTAAAAAACAAAGCAACAGAGCCTAGGGCACTTCCACTTATGCTCCTATAGCTTAGGGAAATTCAAATCAAAAAGACACAGCCACCCCAAAGTTTGGGACGGCTCTGTTTACAAGAACCTCGTTTATGGTACAAGTTCAATATCACAGAAAGCGAAAAATGAATAAAGAATTTGTGGTACTTACGTACAATGCAATATCACTCAGCAATGAAATCTATGTCATCAGGCCCGTAGCAGCATAATGAGTGGACTCAGGTACGATGATTCTAAGAGAAATAAGTCACACAGAAAAAGAAATATCATAAGGTATCACTAATACACGGAATGTAAACTTGGCTACACAGGAATTGAATTACAAAACAGAACAGGGTCTCAGATGTAGAAAACCAACTTATGCTTGCTTAAGGGGAAAGGTGAGTTGGGGTGCTGCATAAAACCAGAGATTGAAATTAGCACAGATACCATTCCATAAGCCAAATATGTAATAGACAAGAGCTACTCCTTCCTCAACGAAGTGGACTCAACACCCCATATTAAACGCCTAAGAATATACCTGAGTAGTAAGAATCTTAAAACCTATGGATTTACATGTCTCCAAAAGAGAATCAAGCGTGTGTACAGCAGCATAAACGCAGCAGTGATAGGATTAGTGAGATTCGGTGAGCAAATGCAGACCCTTTGAAGTCATATTGCATGGTACCCATTCCATGGGTCTCAACTCTCCAGGTTTAAGGGATTCTTCCTTCAGCTAAAACATGCATGTGGAACCCAGAGTATGATCCACCGTGTGATCGGGAAACGTGTTCAAATGTGTCTCAGTTTTGGTCCCCTGGTACTCGGGTGCAACATTCCAGACGCTTTACTAACACTCTCCCCTCTTGGAGAGTCAGTGCCTTTAACGTCCTGTTTGGCCCAGTTTGCAATTTCTGCGGGAAATGAACAGGAATAGGGAGAACCAATGAGAGACTAGCTGGAGGTGTCTGGACGGGCAAATTTAACTCTCATTTCCCACCACGAAGAGGAGTTAACCAAAGGCTCAGCTTGCCGTGCCAGAACCACACTAGGGCCTGAAGCAATCTTGCGGTGTTGCGGCCAGCTCACAAGAAAGCGAGTTGAACGAAGGAGCTCAGGGGCACTGTCATTCACAAACCTGCAGAGTTATAAATGACAGCTATCGTCCAAAAATATATTGAAGTAAGGCTGCCAAGAGCACTTGAAAGCGGGGCAGAATTGCAGGAAACCGATTTCAGGAGGTAGACTGGAATTGCATGAAAAGCATAGGAAAAGAGGCAGAACGTCCACAATGATGCACTTGGCCAAAAAGGGCGTATGCGTTTTTTCCTGAATATATTCAGGAAAAAACGCATACGCCCTTTGTGGCCAACCAAGCAAGCTTGCAAAGGAAATCTGCACTACAATGAAGTCTCACTGCCCCCCGGTCAAAAGGGCCATCTGAAAAAAGTGTAAAATCCAGAAAGGCAGGACAGGCCATGGAGAACTGGGAGCCTTGTTATGCTGATGGGCGGGATGTAAATTGCCAACAGCCACTCTGGAGAAGTGTATGGTGTTTCCTGAAACATCTAAAAAACAAAGCAACAGAGCCTAGGGCACTTCCACTTATGCTCCTATAGCTTAGGGAAATTCAAATCAAAAAGACACAGCCACCCCAAACTTTGGGACGGCTCTGTTTACAAGAACCTCGTTTATGGTACAAGTTCAATATCACAGAAAGCGAAAAATGAATAAAGAATTTGTGGTACTTACGTACAATGCAATATCACTCAGCAATGAAATCTATGTCATCAGGCCTGTAGCAGCATAATGAGTGGACTCAGGTACGATGATTCTAAGAGAAATAAGTCACACAGAAAAAGAAATATCATAAGGTATCACTAATACACCGAATGTAAACTTGGCTACCCAGGAACTGAATTACAAAACAGAACAGGGTCTCAAATGTAGAAAACCAACTTATGCTTGCTTAAGGGGAAAGGTGAGTTGGGGTGCTGCATAAAACCAGAGATTGAAATTAGCACAAATACCGTTCCATAAGCCAAGTATGTAATAGACAAGAGCTACTCCTTCCTCAACGAAGTGGACTCAACACCCCATATTAAACGCCTAAGAATATACCTGAGTAGTAAGAATCTTAAAACCTATGGATTTACATGTCTCCAAAAGAGAATCAAGCGTGTGTACAGCAGCATAAACGCAGCAGTGATAGGATTAGTGAGATTCGGTGAGCAAATGCAGACCCTTTGAAGTCATATTGCATGGTACCCATTCCATGGGTCTCAACTCTCCAGGTTTAAGGGATTCTTCCTTCAGCTAAAACATGCATGTGGAACCCAGAGTATGATCCACCGTGTGATCGGTAAACGTGTTCAAATATGTCTCAGTTTAAGTCCCCTGGTACTCGGGTGCAACATTCCAGACGCTTTACTAACACTCTCCCCACTTGGAGAGTCAGTGCCTTTAACCTCCTGTTTGGCCCAGTTTGCAATTTCTGCGGGAAATGAACAGGAATAGGGAGAACCAATGAGAGACTAGCTGGAGGTGTCTGGACGGGCAAATTTAACTCTCATTTCCCACCAGGAAGAGGAATTAACCAAAGGCTCAGCTTGCCATGCCGGAACCACACTAGGGCCTGAAACAATCTTGCGGTGTTGCGGCCTGCTCAAAAGAAAACGAGTTGAACAAAGGAGCTCAGGGGCACTGTCATTCACAAACCTGCAGAGTTATAAATGACAGCTATCGTCCAAAAATATATTGAAGTAAGGCTGCCAAGAGGACTTGAAAGCGGGGCAGAATTGCAGGACACCGATTTCAGGAGGTAGACTGGAATTGCATGAAAAGCATAGGAAAAGAGGCAGAACGTCCACAATGATGCACTTGGCCAAAAAGGGCGTATGCGTTTTTTCCTGAATATATTCAGGAAAAAACGCATACGCCCTTTTTGGCCAACCAAGCAAGCTTGCAAAGGAAATCTGCACTACAATGAAGTCTCACTGCCCCCCGGGCAAAAGGGCCATCTGAAAAAAGTGTAAAATCCAGAAAGGCAGGACAGGCCATGGAGAACTGGGAGCCTTGTTATGCTGATGGGCGGGATGTAAATTGCCAACAGCCACTCTGGAGAAGTATATGGTGTTTCCTGAAACATCTAAAAAACAAAGCAACAGAGCCTAGGGCACTTCCACTTATGCTCCTATAGCTTAGGGAAATTCAAATCAAAAAGACACAGCCACCCCAAAGTTTGGGACGGCTCTGTTTACAAGAACCTCGTTTATGGTACAAGTTCAATATCACAGAAAGCGAAAAATGAATAAAGAATTTGTGGTACTTACGTACAATGCAATATCACTCAGCAATGAAATCTATGTCATCAGGCCCATAGCAGCATAATGAGTGGACTCAGGTACGATGATTCTAAGAGAAATAAGTCACACAGAAAAAGAAATATCATAAGGTATCACTAATACACCGCATGTAAACTTGGCTACCCAGGAACTGAATTACAAAACAGAACAGGGTCTCAAATGTAGAAAACCAACTTATGCTTGCTTAAGGGGAAAGGTGAGTTGGGGTGCTGCATAAAACCCGAGATTGAAATTAGCACAGATACCGTTCCATAAGCCAAATATATAATAGACAAGAGCTACTCCTTCCTCAACGAAGTGGACTCAACACCCCATATTAAACGCGTAAGAATATACCTGACTAGTAAGAATCTTAAAACCTATGGATTTACATGTCTCCGAAAGAGAATCAAGCGTGTGTACAGCAGCATAAACGCAGCAGTGATAGGATTAGTGAGGTTCGGTGAGCAAATGCAGACCCTTTGAAGTCATATTGCATGGTACCCATTCCATGGGCCTCAACTCTCCAGGTTTAAGGGATTCTTCCTTCAGCTAAAACATGCATGTGGAACCCAGAGTATGATCCACCGTGTGATCGGGAAACGTGTTCAAATGTGTCTCAGTTTTTGTCCCCTGGTACTCGGGTGCAACATTCCAGACGCTTTACTAACACTCTCCCCACTTGGAGAGTCAGTGCCTTTAACCTCCTGTTTGGCCCAGTTTGCAATTTCTGCGGGAAATGAACAGGAATAGGGAGAACCAATGAGAGACTAACTGGAGGTGTCTGGACGGGCAAATTTAACTCTCATTTCCCACCAGGAAGAGGAATTAACCAAAGGCTCAGCTTGCCGTGCCGGAACCACACTAGGGCCTGAAGCAATCTTGCTGTGTTGCGGCCTGCTCACAAGAAAGCGAGTTGAACAAAGGAGCTCAGGGGCACTGTCATTCACAAACCTGCAGAGTTATAACTGACAGCTATCGTCCAAAAATATATTGAAGTAAGGCTGCCAAGAGCACTTGAAAGCGGGGCAGAATTGCAGGAAACCGATTTCAGGAGGTAGACTGGAATTGCATGAAAAGCATAGGAAAAGAGGCAGAACGTCCACAATGATGCACTTGGCCAAAAAGGGCGTATGCGTTTTTTCCTGAATATATTCAGGAAAAAACGCATACGCCCTTTTGGCCAACCAAGCAAGCTTGCAAAGGAAATCTGCACTACAATGAAGTCTCACTGCCCCCGGGGCAAAAGGGCCATCTGAAAAAAGTGTAAAATCCAGAAAGGCAGGACAGGCCATGGAGAACTGGGAGCCTTGTTATGCTGATGGGCGGGATGTAAATTGCCAACAGCCACTCTGGAGAAGTGTATGGTGTTTCCTGAAACATCTAAAAAACAAAGCAACAGAGCCTAGGGCACTTCCACTTATGCTCCTATAGCTTAGGGAAATTCAAATCAAAAAGACACAGCCACCCCAAAGTTTGGGACGGCTCTGTTTACAAGAACCTCGTTTATGGTACAAGTTCAATATCACAGAAAGCGAAAAATGAATAAAGAATTTGTGGTACTTACGTACAATGCAATATCAGTCAGCAATGAAATGTATGTCATCAGGTCCGTAGCAGCATAATGAGTGGACTCAGGTACGATGATTCTAAGAGAAATAAGTCACACAGAAAAAGAAATATCATAAGGTATCACTAATACACGGAATGTAAACTTGGCTACCCAGGAACTGAATTACAAAACAGAACAGGGTCTCAAATGTAGAAAACCAACTTATGCTTGCTTAAGGGGAAAGGTGAGTTGGGTTGCTGCATGAAACCAGAGATTGAAATTAGCACAGATACCGTTCCATAAGCCAAATATGTAATAGACAAGAGCTACTCCTTGCTCAACGAAGTGGACGCATCACCCCATATTAAACGTCTAAGAATATACCTGACTAGTAAGAATCTTAAAACCTATGGATTTACATGTCTCCAAAAGAGAATCAAGCGTGTGTACAGCAGCATAAACGCAGCAGTGATTGGATTGGTTAGGTTCGGTGAGCAAATGCAGACCCTTTGAAGTCATATTGCATGGTACCCATTCCATGGGTCTCAACTCTCCAGGTTTAAGGGATTCTTCCTTCAGCTAAAACATCCATATGGAACCCAGAGTATGATCCACCGTGTGATCGGGAAACGTGTTCAAATGTGTCTCAGTTTTCGTCCCCTGGTACTCGGGTGCAACATTCCAGACGCTTTACTAACGCTCTCCCCAATTGGAGAGTCAGTGCCTTTAACCTCCTGTTTGGCCCAGTTTGCAATTTCTGCGGGAAATGAACAGGAATAGGGAGAACCAATGAGAGACTAGCTGGAGGTGTCTGGACGGGCAAATTTAACTCTCATTTCCCACCAGGAAGAGGAATTAACCAAAGGCTCAGCTTGCCGTGCCGGAACCACACTAGGACCTGAAGCAATCCTGCGGTGTTGCGGCCAGCTCACAATAAAGAGAGTTGAAGAAAGGACCTCAGGGGAACTGTCATTCACAAACCTGCAGAGTTATAAATGACAGCTATCGTCCAAAAATATATTGAAGTAAGGCTGCCAAGAGCACTTGAAAGCGGGGCAGAATTGCAGGAAACCGATTTCAGGAGGTAGACTGGAATTGCATGAAAAGCATAGGAAAAGAGGCAGAACGTCCACAATGATGCACTTGGCCAAAAGGGCGTATGCGTTTTTCCTGTATATATTCAGGAAAAAACGCATACGCCCTTTTTGGCCAACCAAGCAAGCTTGCAAAGGAAATCTGCAGTAAAATGAAGTCTCACTGCCCCCCGGGCAAAAGGGCCATCTGAAAAAAGTGTAAAATCCAGAAAGGCAGGACAGGCCATGGAGAACTGGGAGCCTTGTTATGCTGATGGGCGGGATGTAAATTGCCAACAGCCACTCTGGAGAAGTGTATGGTGTTTCCTGAAACATCTAAAAAACAAAGCAACAGAGCCTAGGGCACTTCCACTTATGCTCCTATAGCTTAGGGAAATTAAAATCAAAAAGACACAGCCACCCCAAAGTTTGGGACGGCTCTGTTTACAAGATCCTCGTTTATGGTACAAGTTCAATATCACAGAAAGCGAAAAATGAATAAAGAATTTGTGGTATTTACGTACAATGCAATATCACTCAGCAATGAAATCTATGTCATCAGGCCCATAGCAGCATAATGAGTGGACTCAGGTACGATGATTCTAAGAGAAATAAGTCACACAGAAAAAGAAATATCATAAGGTATCACTAATACAAGGAATGAAAACTTGGCTACCCAGGAACTGAATTACAAATCAGAAAAGGGTCTCAAATGTAGAAAACCAACTTATGCTTGCTTAAGGGGAAAGGTGAGTTGGGGTGCTGCATAAAACCAGAGATTGAAATTAGCACAGATACCGTTCCATAAGCCAAATATGTAATAGACAAGAGCTACTCCTTGCTCAACGAAGTGGACTCAACACCCCATATTAAACGCCTAAGAATATACCTGACTAGTAAGAATCTTAAAACCTATGGATTTACATGTCTCCGAAAGAGAATCAAGCGTGTGTACAGCAGCATAAACGCAGCAGTGATAGGATTGGTGAGGTTCGGTGAGCAAATGCAGACCCTTTGATGTCATATTGCATGGTACCCATTCCATGGGTCTCAACTCTCCAGGTTTAAGGGATTCTTCCTTCAGCTAAAACATGCATGTGGAACCCAGAGTATGATCCACCGTGTGATCGGGAAACGTGTTCAAATATGTCTCAGTTTAAGTCCCCTGGTACTCGGGTGCAACATTCCAGACGCTTTACTAACACTCTCCCCACTTGGAGAGTCAGTGCCTTTAACCTCCTGTTTGGCCCAGTTTGCAATTTCTGCGGGAAATGAACAGGAATAGGGAGAACCAATGAGAGACTAGCTGGAGGTGTCTGGACGGGCAAATTTAACTCTCATTTCCCACCAGGAAGAGGAATTAACCAAAGGCTCAGCTTGCCATGCCGGAACCACACTAGGACCTGAAGCAATCCTGCGGTGTTGCGGCCAGCTCACAATAAAGAGAGTTGAAGAAAGGAGCTCAGGGGCACTGTCATTCACAAACCTGCAGAGTTATAAATGACAGCTATCGTCCAAAAATATATTGAAGTAAGGCTGCCAAGAGGACTTGAAAGCGGGGCAGAATTGCCGGAAACCGATTTCAGGAGGTAGACTGGAATTGCATGAAAAGCATAGGAATAGAGGCAGAACGTCCACAATGATGCACTTGGCCAAAAAGGGCGTATGCGTTTTTTCCTGAATATATTCAGGAAAAAACGCATACGCCCTTTTTGGCCAACCAAGCAAGCTTGCAAAGGAAATCTGCACTACAATGAAGTCTCACTGCCCCCCAGGCAAGAGGGCCATCTGAAAAAAGTGTAAAATCCAGAAAGGCAGGACAGGCCATGGAGAACTGGGAGCCTTGTTATGCTGATGGGCGGGATGTAAATTGCCAACAGCCACTCTGGAGAAGTGTATGGTGTTTCCTGAAACATCTAAAAAACAAAGCAACAGAGCCTAGGGCAATTCCACTTATGCTCCTATAGCTTAGGGAAATTCAAATCAAAAAGACACAGCCACCCCAAAGTTTGGGACGGCTCTGTTTACAAGAACCTCGTTTATGGTACAAGTTCAATATCACAGAAAGCGAAAAATGAATAAAGAATTTGTGGTACTTACGTACAATGCAATATCACTCAGCAATGAAATCTATGTCATCAGGCCTGTAGCAGCATAATGAGTGGACTCAGGTACGATGATTCTAAGAGAAATAAGTCACACAGGAAAAGAAATATCATAAGGTATCACTAATACACGGAATGTAAACTTGGCTACCCAGGAACTGAATTACAACACAGAACAGGGTCTCAAATGTAGAAAACCAACTTATGCTTGCTTAAGGGGAAAGGTGAGTTGGGGTGCTGCATAAAACCAGAGATTGAAATTAGCACAGATACCGTTCCATAAGCCAAATATGTAATAGACAAGAGCTACTCCTTGCTCAACGAAGTGCACTCAACACCCCATATTAAACGCCTAAGAATATAGCTGACTAGTAAGAATCTTAAAACCTATGGATTTACAGGTCTCCAAAAGAGAATCAAGCGTGTGTACAGCAGCATAAACGCAGCAGTGATAGGATTGTTGAGGTTCGGTGAGCAAATGCAGACCCTTTGAAGTCATATTGCATGGTACCCATTCCATGGGTCTCAACTCTCCAGGTTTAAGGGATTCTTCCTTCAGCTAAAACATGCATGTGGAACCCAGAGTATGATCCACCGTGTGATCGGGAAACGTGTTCAAATGTGTCTCAGTTTTCGTCCCCTGGTACTCGGGTGCAACATTCCAGACGCTTTACTAACACTCTCCCCACTTGGAGAGTCAGTGCCTTTAACGTCGTGTTTTGCCCAGTTTGCAATTTCTGCGGGAAATGAACAGGAATAGGGAGAACCAATGAGAGACTAGCTGGAGGTGTCTGGACGGGCAAATTTAACTCTCATTTCCCACCAGGAAGAGGAATTAACCAAAGGCTCAGCTTGCCGTGCCGGAACCACCCTAGGGCATTATGCAATCCTGCGGTGTTGCGGCCAGCTCACAATAAAGAGAGTTGAAGAAAGGACCTCAGGGGCACTGTCATTCACAAACCTGCAGAGTTATAAATGACAGCTATCGTCCAAAAATATATTGAAGTAAGGCTGCCAAGAGCACTTGAAAGCGGGGCAGAATTGCAGGAAACCGATTTCAGGAGGTAGACTGGAATTGCATGAAAAGCATAGGAAAAGAGGCAGAACGTCCACAATGATGCACTTGGCCAAAAAGGGCGTATGCGTTTTTTCCTGAATATATTCAGGAAAAAACGCATACACCCTTTTTGGCCAACCAAGCAAGCTTGCAAAGGAAATCTGCACTACAATGAAGTCTCACTGCCCCCCGGGCAAAAGGGCCATCTGAAAAAAGTGTAAAATCCAGAAAGGCAGGACAGGCCATGGAGAACTGGGAGCCTTGTTATGCTGATGGGCGGGATGTAAATTGCCAACAGCCACTCTGGAGAAGTGTATGGTGTTTCCTGAAACATCTAAAAAACAAAGCAACAGAGCCTAGGGCACTTCCACTTATGCTCCTATAGCTTAGGGAAATTCAAATCAAAAAGACACAGCCACCCCAAACTTTGGGACGGCTCTGTTTACAAGATCCTCGTTTATGGTACAAGTTCAATATCACAGAAAGCGAAAAATGAATAAAGAATTTGTGGTACTTACGTACAATGCAATATCACTCAGCAATGAAATCTATGTCATCAGGCCCATAGCAGCATAATGAGTGGACTCAGGTACGATGATTCTAAGAGAAATAGGTCACACAGGAAAAGAAATATCATAAGGTATCACTAATACAAGGAATGAAAACTTGGCTACCCAGGAACTGAATTACAAATCAGAACAGGGTCTCAAATGTAGAAAACCAACTTATGCTTGCTTAAGGGGAAAGGTGAGTTGGGGTGCTGCATAAAACCAGAGATTGAAATTAGCACAGATACCGTTCCATAAGCCAAATATGTAATAGACAAGAGCTACTCCTTCCTCAACGAAGTGGACTCAACACCCCATATTAAACGCCTAAGAATATACCTGACTAGTAAGAATCTTAAAACCTATGGATTTACATGTCTCCGAAAGAGAATCAAGCGTGTGTACAGCAGCATAAACGCAGCAGTGATAGGATTGGTGAGGTTCGGTGAGCAAATGCAGACCCTTTGAAGTCATATTGCATGGTACCCATTCCATGGGTCTCAACTCTCCAGGTTTAAGGGATTCTTCCTTCAGCTAAAACATGCATGTGGAACCCAGAGTATGATCCACCGTGTGATCGGGAAACGTGTTCAAATATGTCTCAGTTTAAGTCCCCTGGTACTCGGGTGCAACATTCCAGACGCTTTACTAACACTCTCCCCACTTGGAGAGTCAGTGCCTTTAACCTCCTGTTTGGCCCAGTTTGCAATTTCTGCGGGAAATGAACAGGAATAGGGAGAACCAATGAGAGACTAGCTGGAGGTGTCTGGACGGGCAAATTTAACTCTCATTTCCCACCAGGAAGAGGAATTAACCAAAGGCTCAGCTTGCCATGCCGGAACCACACTAGGACCTGAAGCAATCCTGCGGTGTTGCGGCCAGCTCACAATAAAGAGAGTTGAAGAAAGGAGCTCAGGGGCACTGTCATTCACAAACCTGCAGAGTTATAAATGACAGCTATCGTCCAAAAATATATTGAAGTAAGGCTGCCAAGAGGACTTGAAAGCGGGGCAGAATTGCAGGAAACCGATTTCAGGAGGTAGACTGGAATTGCATGAAAAGCATAGGAATAGAGGCAGAACGTCCACAATGATGCACTTGGCCAAAAAGGGCGTATGCGTTTTTTCCTGAATATATTCAGGAAAAAACGCATACGCCCTTTTTGGCCAACCAAGCAAGCTTGCAAAGGAAATCTGCACTACAATGAAGTCTCACTGCCCCCCGGGCAAAAGGGCCATCTGAAAAAAGTGTAAAATCCAGAAAGGCAGGACAGGCCATGGAGAACTGGGAGCCTTGTTATGCTGATGGGCGGGATGTAAATTGCCAACAGCCACTCTGGAGAAGTGTATGGTGTTTCCTGAAACATCTAAAAAACAAAGCAACAGAGCCTAGGGCACTTCCACTTATGCTCCTATAGCTTAGGGAAATTCAAATCAAAAAGACACAGCCACCCCAATGTTTGGGACAGCTCTGTTTACAAGAACCTCGTTTATGGTACAAGTTCAATATCACAGAAAGCGAAAAATGAATAAAGAATTTGTGGTACTTACGTACAATGCAATATCACTCAGCAATGAAATCTATGTCATCAGGCCTGTAGCAGCATAATGAGTGGACTCAGGTACGATGATTCTAAGAGAAATAAGTCACACAGGAAAAGAAATATCATAAGGTATCACTAATACACGGAATGTAAACTTGGCTACCCAGGAACTGAATTACAAAACAGAACAGGGTCTCAAATGTAGAAAACCAACTTATGCTTGCTTAAGGGGAAAGGTGAGTTGGGGTGCTGCATAAAACCAGAGATTGAAATTAGCACAGATACCGTTCCATAAGCCAAATATGTAATAGACAAGAGCTACTCCTTGCTCAACGAAGTGCACTCAACACCCCATATTAAACGCCTAAGAATATAGCTGACTAGTAAGAATCTTAAAACCTATGGATTTACATGTCTCCAAAAGAGAATCAAGCGTGTGTACAGCAGCATAAACGCAGCAGTGATAGGATTGTTGAGGTTCGGTGAGCAAATGCAGACCCTTTGAAGTCATATTGCATGGTACCCATTCCATGGGTCTCAACTCTCCAGGTTTAAGGGATTCTTCCTTCAGCTAAAACATGCATGTGGAACCCAGAGTATGATCCACCGTGTGATCGGGAAACGTGTTCAAATGTGTCTCAGTTTTCGTCCCCTGGTACTCGGGTGCAACATTCCAGACGCTTTACTAACACTCTCCCCACTTGGAGAGTCAGTGCCTTTAACGTCGTGTTTTGCCCAGTTTGCAATTTCTGCGGGAAATGAACAGGAATAGGGAGAACCAATGAGAGACTAGCTGGAGGTGTCTGGACGGGCAAATTTAACTCTCATTTCCCACCAGGAAGAGGAATTAACCAAAGGCTCAGCTTGCCGTGCCGGAACCACCCTAGGGCATTAAGCAATCCTGCGGTGTTGCGGCCAGCTCACAATAAAGAGAGTTGAAGAAAGGACCTCAGGGGCACTGTCATTCACAAACCTGCAGAGTTATAAATGACAGCTATCGTCCAAAAATATATTGAAGTAAGGCTGCCAAGAGCACTTGAAAGCGGGGCAGAATTGCAGGAAACCGATTTCAGGAGGTAGACTGGAATTGCATGAAAAGCATAGGAAAAGAGGCAGAACGTCCACAATGATGCACTTGGCCAAAAAGGGCGTATGCGTTTTTTCCTGAATATATTCAGGAAAAAACGCATACACCCTTTTTGGCCAACCAAGCAAGCTTGCAAAGGAAATCTGCACTACAATGAAGTCTCACTGCCCCCCGGGCAAAAGGGCCATCTGAAAAAAGTGTAAAATCCAGAAAGGCAGGACAGGCCATGGAGAACTGGGAGCCTTGTTATGCTGATGGGCGGGATGTAAATTGCCAACAGCCACTCTGGAGAAGTGTATGGTGTTTCCTGAAACATCTAAAAAACAAAGCAACAGAGCCTAGGGCACTTCCACTTATGCTCCTATAGCTTAGGGAAATTAAAATCAAAAAGACACAGCCACCCCAAAGTTTGGGACGGCTCTGTTTACAAGATCCTCGTTTATGGTACAAGTTCAATATCACAGAAAGCGAAAAATGAATAAAGAATTTGTGTACTTACGTACAATGCAATATCACTCAGCAATGAAATCTATGTCATCAGGCCTGTAGCAGCATAATGAGTGGACTCAGGTACGATGATTCTAAGAGAAATAAGTCACACAGAAAAAGAAATATCATAAGGTATCACTAATACACGGAATGTAAACTTGGCTACCCAGGAACTGAATTACAAATCAGAACAGGGTCTCAAATGTAGAAAACCAACTTATGCTTGCTTAAGGGGAAAGGTGAGTTGGGGTGCTGCATAAAACCAGAGATTGAAATTAGCACAGATACCGTTCCATAAGCCAAATATGTAATAGACAAGAGCTACTCCTTGCTCAACGAAGTGGACGCAGCACCCCATATTAAACGCCTAAGGATATACCTGACTAGTAAGAATCTTAAAACCTATGGATTTACATGTCTCCGAAAGAGAATCAAGCGTGTGTACAGCAGCATAAACGCAGCAGTGATTGGATTGGTTAGGTTCGGTGAGCAAATGCAGACCCTTTGAAGTCATATTGCATGGTACCCATTCCATGGGTCTCAACTCTCCAGGTTTAAGGGATTCTTCCTTCAGCTAAAACATCCATATGGAACCCAGAGTATGATCCACCGTGTGATCGGGAAACGTGTTCAAATGTGTCTCAGTTTTCGTCCCCTGGTACTCGGGTGCAACATTCCAGACGCTTTACTAACGCTCTCCCCAATTGGAGAGTCAGTGCCTTTAAACTCCTGTTTGGCCCAGTTTGCAATTTCTGCGGGAAATGAACAGGAATAGGGAGAACCAATGAGAGACTAGCTGGAGGTGTCTGGACGGGCAAATTTAACTCTCATTTCCCACCAGGAAGAGGAATTAACCAAAGGCTCAGCTTGCCATGCCGGAACCACACTAGGACCTGAAGCAATCCTGCGGTGTTGCGGCCAGCTCACAATAAAGAGAGTTGAAGAAAGGACCTCAGGGGCACTGTCATTCACAAACCTGCAGAGTTATAAATGACAGCTATCGTCCAAAAATATATTGAAGTAAGGCTGCCAAGAGCACTTGAAAGCGGGGCAGAATTGCAGGACACCGATTTCAGGAGGTAGACTGGAATTGCATGAAAAGCATAGGAAAAGAGGCAGAACGTCCACAATGATGCACTTGGCCAAAAAGGGCGTATGCGTTTTTTCCTGAATATATTCAGGAAAAAACGCATACGCCCTTTTTGGCCAACCAAGCAAGCTTGCAAAGGATATCTGCACTACAATGAAGTCTCACTGCCCCCCGGGCAAAAGGGCCATCTGAAAAAAGGGTAAACTGCAGAAAGGCAGGACAGGCCATGGAGAACTGGGAGCCTTGTTATGCTGATGGGCGGGATGTAAATTGCCAACAGCCACTCTGGAGAAGTGTATGGTGTTTCCTGAAACATCTAAAAAACAAAGCAACAGAGCCTAGGGCACTTCCACTTATGCTCCTATAGCTTAGGGAAATTCAAATCAAAAAGACACAGCCACCCCAAAGTTTGGGACGGCTCTGTTTACAAGAACCTCGTTTATGGTACAAGTTCAATATCACAGAAAGCGAAAAATGAATAAAGAATTTGTGATACTTACGTACAATGCAATATCACTCAGCAATGAAATCTATGTCATCAGGCCCGTAGCAGCATAATGAGTTGATTCAGATACGATGATTCTAAGTGAAATATGTCACACAGAAAAAGAAATATCATAAGGTATCACTAATACACGGAATGTAAACTTGGCTACACAGGAACTGAATTACAAAACAGAACAGGGTCTCAAATGTTGAAAACCAACTTATGCTTGCTTAAGGGAAAGGTGAGTTGGGGTGCTGCATAAAACCAGAGATTGAAATTAGCACAGATACCGTTCCATAAGCCAAATATGTAATAGACAAGAGCTACTCCTTGCTCAACGAAGTGGACGCAGCACCCCATATTAAACGCCTAAGAATATACCTGACTAGTAAGAATCTTAAAACCTATGGATTTACATGTCTCTGAAAGAGAAAAAAGCGTGTGTACAGCAGCATAAACGCAGCAGTGATAGGATTGGTGAGGTTCGGTGAGCAAATGCAGACCCTTTGATGTCATATTGCATGGTACCCATTCCATGGGTCTCAACTCTCCAGGCTTAAGGGATTCTTCCTTCAGCTAAAACATGCATATGGAACCCAGAGTATGATCCACCATGTGATCGGGAAACGTGTTCAAATGTGTCTCAGTTTTCGTCCCCTGGTACTCGGGTGCAACATTCCAGACGCTTTACTAACACTCTCCCCACTTGGAGAGTCAGTGCCTTTAACGTCGTGTTTGGCCCAGTTTGCAATTTCTGCGGGAAATGAACAGGAATAGGGAGAACCAATGAGAGACTAGCTGGAGGTGTCTGGACGGGCAAATTTAACTCTCATTTCCCACCAGGAAGAGGAATTAACCAAAGGCTCAGCTTGCCGTGCCGGAACCACACTAGGGCCTGAAGCAATCTTGCGGTGTTGCGGCCAGCTCACAAGAAAGCGAGTTGAACAAAGGAGCTCAGGGGCACTGTCATTCACAAACCTGCAGAGTTATAAATGACAGCTATCGTCCAAAAATATATTGAAGTAAGGCTGCCAAGAGCACTTGAAAGCGGGGCAGAATTGCAGGAAACCGATTTCAGGAGGTAGACTGGAATTGCATGAAAAGCATAGGAAAAGAGGCAGAACGTCCACAATGATGCACTTGGCCAAAAAGGGCGTATGCGTTTTTTCCTGAATATATTCAGGAAAAAACGCATACGCCCTTTTTGGCCAACCAAGCAAGCTTGCAAAGGAAATCTGCACTACAATGAAGTCTCACTGCCCACCCGAGCAAAAGGGCAATCTGAAAAAAGTGTAAAATCCAGAAAGGCAGGACAGGCCATGGAGAACTGGGAGCCTTGTTATGCTGATGGGCGGGATGTAAATTGCCAACAGCCACTCTGGAGAAGTGTATGGTGTTTCCTGAAACATCTAAAAAACAAAGCAACAGAGCCTAGGGCACTTCCACTTATGCTCCTATACCTTAGGGAAATTCAAATCAAAAAGACACAGCCACCCCAAACTTTGGGACGGCTCTGTTTACAAGATCCTCGTTTATGGTACAAGTTCAATATCACAGAAAGCGAAAAATGAATAAAGAATTTGTGGTATTTACGTACAATGCAATATCACTCAGCAATGAAATCTATGTCATCAGGCCCGTAGCACCATAATGAGTGGATTCAGATACGATGATTCTAAGTAAAATAAGTCACACAGAAAAAGAAACATCATAAGATATCACTAATACACGGAATGTAAACTTGGCTACACAGGAACTGAATACAAAACAGAACAGGGTCTCAAATGTAGAAAACCAACTTATGCTTGCTTAAGGGCAAAGGTGAGTTGGGGTGCTGCATAAAACAAGAGATTGAAATTAGCACAGATACCGTTCCATAAGCCAAATATGTAATAGACAAGAGCTACTCCTTGCTCAACGAAGTGGACTCAACACCCCATATTAAACGCCTAAAAATATACCTGAATAGTAAGAATCTTAAAACCTATGGATTTATATGTCTCCGAAAAGGAATCAAGCGTGTGTACAGCAGCATAAACGCAGCAGTGATAGGATTGGTGAGTTTCGGTGAGCCAATGCAGACCCTTTGAAGTCATATTGCATGGTACCCATTCCATGGGTCACAACTCTCCAGGTTTAAGGGATTCCTCCTTCAGCTAAAACATGCATGTGGAACCCAGAGTATGATCCACCATGTGATTGGGAAACGTGTTCAAATGTGTCTCAGTTTTCGTCCCATGCTACTCGGGTGCAACATTCCAGACGCTTTACTAACACTCTCCCCACTTGGAGAGTCAGTGCCTTTAACGTCGTGTTTGGCCCAGTTTGCAATTTCTGCGGGAAATGAACAGGAATAGGGAGAACCAATGAGAGACTAGCTGGAGGTGTCTGGACGGGCAAATTTAACTCTCATTTCCCACCAGGAAGAGGAATTAACCAAAGGCTCAGCTTGCCGTGCCGGAACCACACTAGGGCCTGAAGCAATCCAGCGGTGTTGCGGCCAGCTCACAATAAAGAGAGTTGAAGAAAGGAGCTCAGGGGCACTGTCATTCACAAACCTGCAGAGTTATAAATGACAGCTATCGTCCAAAAATATATTGAAGTAAGGCTGCCAAGAGCACTTGAATGCGGGGCAGAATTGCAGGACACCGATTTCAGGAGGTAGACTGGAATTGCATGAAAAGCATAGGAAAAGAGGCAGAACGTCCACAATGATGCACTTGGCCAAAAAGGGCGTATGCGTTTTTTCCTGAATATATTCAGGAAAAAACGCATACGCCCTTTTTGGCCAACCAAGCAAGCTTGCAAAGGAAATCTGCACTACAATGAAGTCTCACTGCCCCACGGGCAAAAGGGCCATCTGAAAAAAGTGTAAAATCCAGAAAGGCAGGACAGGCCATGGAGAACTGGGAGCCTTGTTATGCTGATGGGCGGGATGTAAATTGCCAACAGCCACTCTGGAGAAGTGTATGGTGTTTCCTGAAACATCTAAAAAACAAAGCAACAGAGCCTAGGGCACTTCCACTTATGCTCCTATAGCTTAGGGAAATTAAAATCAAAAAGACACAGCCACCCCAAAGTTTGGGACGGCTCTGTTTACAAGATCCTCGTTTATGGTACAAGTTCAATATCGCAGAAAGCGAAAAATGAATAAAGAATTTGTGGTATTTACGTACAATGCAATATCACTCAGCAATGAAATCTATGTCATCAGGCCCATAGCACCATAATGAGTGGATTCAGATACGATGATTCTAAGTGAAATAAGTCACACAGAAAAAGAAACATCATAAGATATCACTAATACACGGAATGTAAACTTGGCTACCCAGGAACTGAATTACAAAACAGAACAGGGTCTCAAATGTAGAAAACCAACTTATGCTTGCTTAAGGGGAAAGGTGAGTTGGGGTGCTACATAAAACAAGAGATTGAAATTAGCACAGATACCGTTCCATAAGACAAATATGTAATAGACAAGAGCTACTCCTTCCTGAACGAAGTGGACTCAACACCCCATATTAAACGCCTAAAAATATACCTGAATAGTAAGAATCTTAAAACCTATGGATTTATATGTCTCCGAAAAGGAATCAAGCGTGTGTACAGAAGCATAAACGCAGCAGTGATAGGATTGGTGAGTTTCGGTGAGCAAATGCAGACCCTTTGAAGTCATATTGCATGGTACCCATTCCATTGTTCTCAACTCTCCAGGTTTAAGGGATTCTTCCTTCAGCTAAAACATGCATATGGAACCCAGAGTATGATCCACCGTGTGATCGGGAAACGTGTTCAAATATGTCTCATTTTAAGTCCCCTGGTACTCGGGTGCAACATTCCAGAGGCTTTACTAACACTCTCCCTACTTGGAGAGTCAGTGCCTTTAACCTCCTGTTTGGCCCAGTTTGCAAATTCTGCGGGAAATGAACAGGAATAGGGAGAACCAATGAGAGACTAGCTGGAGGTGTCTGGACGGGCAAATTTAACTCTCATTTCCCACCAGGAAGAGGAATTAACCAAAGGCTCAGCTTGCCGTGCCGGAACCACACTAGGGCCTGAAGCAATCTTGCGGTGTTGCGGCCAGCTCACAAGAAAGCGAGTTGAAGAAAGGAGCTCAGGGGCACTGTCATTCACAAACATGAAGAGTTATAAATGACAGCTATCGTCCAAAAATATATTGAAGTAAGGCTGCCAAGAGGACTTGAAAGCGGGGCAGAATTGCAGGAAACCGATTTCAGGAGGTAGACTGGAATTGCATGAAAAGCATAGGAAAAGAGGCAGAACGTCCACAATGATGCACTTGGCCAAAAAGTGCGTATGCGTTTTTTCCTGAATATATTCAGGAAAAAATGCATACGCCCTTTTTGGCCAACCAAGCAAGCTTGCAAAGGAAATCTGCACTACAATGAAGTCTCACTGCCCCATGGGCAAAAGGGCCATCTGAGAAAAGTGTAAAATCCAGAAAGGCAGGACAGGCCATGGAGAACTGGGAGCCTTGTTATGCTGATGGGCGGGATGTAAATTGCCAACAGCCACTCTGGAGAAGTGTATGGTGTTTCCTGAAACATCTAAAAAACAAAACAACAGAGCCTAGGGCACTTCCACTTATGCTCCTATAGCTTAGGGAAATTCAAATCAAAAAGACACAGCCACCCCAAAGTTTGGGACGGCTCTGTTTACAAGATCCTCGTTTATGGTACAAGTTCAATATCACAGAAAGCGAAAAATGAATAAAGAATTTGTGGTATTTACGTACAATGCAATATCACTCAGCAATGAAATCTATGTCATCAGGCCCGTAGAACCATAATGAGTGGATTCAGATACGATGATTCTAAGTGAAATAAGTCACACAGAAAAAGAAACATCATAAGATATCACTAATACACGGAATGTAAACTTGGCTATCCAGGAACTGAATTACAAAACAGAACAGGGCCTCAAATGTAGAAAACCAACTTATGCTTGCTTAAGGGGAAAGGTGAGTTGGGGTGCTGCATAAAACCAGAGATTGAAATTAGCACAGATACCGTTCCATAAGCCAAATATGTAATAGACAAGAGCTACTCCTTGCTCAACGAAGTGGACTCAACACCCCATATTAAACGCCTAAAAATATACCTGAATAGTAAGAATCTTAAAACCTATGGATTTATATGTCTCCGAAAAGGAATCAAGCGTGTGTACAGCAGCATAAACGCAGCAGTGATAGGATTGGTGAGTTTCGGTGAGCAAATGCAGACCCTTTGAAGTCATATTGCATGGTACCCATTCCATGGTTCTCAACTCTCCAGGTTTAAGGGATTCTTCCTTCAGCTAAAACATGCATATGGAACCCAGAGTATGATCCACCGTGTGATCGGGAAATGTGTTCAAATATGTCTCATTTTATGTCCCCTGGTACTCGGGTGCAACATTCCAGAGGCTTTACTAACACTCTCCCCACTTGGAGAGTCAGTGCCTTTAACCTCCTGTTTGGCCCAGTTTGCAAATTCTGCGGGAAATGAACAGGAATAGGGAGAACCAATGAGAGACTAGCTGGAGGTGTCTGGACGGGCAAATTTAACTCTCATTTCCCACCAGGAAGAGGAATTAACCAAAGGCTCAGCTTGCCGTGCCGGAACCACACTAGGGCCTGAAGCAATCTTGCGGTGTTGCGGCCAGCTCACAAGAAAGCGAGTTGAACAAAGGAGCTCAGGGGCACTGTCATTCACAAACATGAAGAGTTATAAATGACAGCTATCGTCCAAAAATATATTGAAGTAAGGCTGCCAAGAGGACTTGAAAGCGGGGCAGAATTGCAGGAAACCGATTTCAGGAGGTAGACTGGAATTGCATGAAAAGCATAGGAAAAGAGGCAGAACGTCCACAATGATGCACTTGGCCAAAAAGGGCGTATGCATTTTTTCCTGAATATATTCAGGAAAAAACGCATACGCCCTTTTTGGCCAACCAAGCAAGCTTGCAAAGGAAATCTGCACTACAATGAAGTCTCACTGCCCCCCGGGCAAAAGGGCCATCTGAAAAAAGTGTAAAATCCAGAAAGGCAGGACAGGCCATGGAGAACTGGGAGCCTTGTTATGCTGATGGGCGGGATGTAAATTGCCAACAGCCACTCTGGAGAAGTGTATGGTGTTTCCTGAAACATCTAAAAAACAAAGCAACAGAGCCTAGGGCACTTCCACTTATGCTCCTATAGCTTAGGGAAATTAAAATCAAAAAGACACAGCCACCCCAAAGTTTGGGACGGCTCTGTTTACAAGATCCTCGTTTATGGTACAAGTTCAATATCACAGAAAGCGAAAAATGAATAAAGAATTTGTGGTATTTACGTACAATGCAATATCACTCAGCAATGAAATCTATGTCATCAGGCCCGTAGCACCATAATGAGTGGATTCAGATACGATGATTCTAAGTGAAATAAGTCACACAGAAAAAGAAACATCATAAGATATCACTAATACACGGAATGTAAACTTGGCTATCCAGGAACTGAATTACAAAACAGAACAGGGCCTCAAATGTAGAAAACCAACTTATGCTTGCTTAAGGGGAAAGGTGAGTTGGGGTGCTGCATAAAACCAGAGATTGAAATTAGCACAGATACCGTTCCATAAGCCAAATATGTAATAGACAAGAGCTACTCCTTGCTCAACGAAGTGGACTCAACACCCCATATTAAACGCCTAAAAATATACCTGAATAGTAAGAATCTTAAAACCTATGGATTTATATGTCTCCGAAAAGGAATCAAGCGTGTGTACAGAAGCATAAACGCAGCAGTGATAGGATTGGTGAGTTTCGGTGAGCAAATGCAGACCCTTTGAAGTCATATTGCATGGTACCCATTCCATGGTTCTCAACTCTCCAGGTTTAAGGGATTCTTCCTTCAGCTAAAACATGCATATGGAACCCAGAGTATGATCCACCGTGTGATCGGGAAACGTGTTCAAATATGTCTCAGTTTAAGTCCCCTGTTACTCGGGTGCAACTATCCAGACGCTTTACTAACACTCTCCCCACTTGGAGAGTCAGTGCCTTTAACGTCTTGTTTGGCCCAGTTTGCAATTTCTGCGGGAAATGAACAGGAATAGGGAGAACCAATGAGAGACTAGCTGGAGGTGTCTGGACGGGCAAATTTAACTCTCATTTCCCACCAGGAAGAGGAATTAACCAAAGGCTCAGCTTGCCGTGCCGGAACCACACTAGGGCCTGAATCAATCCAGCGGTGTTGCGGCCAGCTCACAATAAAGAGAGTTGAAGAAAGGAGCTCAGGGGCACTGTCATTCACAAACCTGCAGAGTTATAAATGACAGCTATCGACCAAAAATATATTGAAGTAAGGCTGCCAAGAGCACTTGAATGCGGGGCAGAATTGCAGGACACCGATTTCAGGAGGTAGACTGGAATTGCATGAAAAGCATAGGAAAAGAGGCAGAACGTCCACAATGATGCACTTGGCCAAAAAGGGCGTATGCGTTTTTTCCTGAATATATTCAGGAAAAAACGCATACGCACTTTTTGGCCAACCAAGCAAGCTTGCAAAGGAAATCTGCACTACAATGAAGTCTCACTGCCCCCTGAGCAAAAGGGCCATCTGAAAAAAGTGTAAAATCCAGAAAGGCAGGACAGGCCATGGAGAACTGGGAGCCTTGTTATGCTGATGGGCGGGATGTAAATTGCCAACAGCCACTCTGGAGAAGTGTATGGTGTTTCCTGAAACATCCAAAAAACAAAGCAACAGAGCCTAGGGCACTTCCACTTATGCTCCTATAGCTTAGGGAAATTCAAATCAAAAAGACACAGCCACCCCAAACTTTGGGACGGCTCTGTTTACAAGATCCTCGTTTATGGTACAAGTTCAATATCACAGAAAGTGAAAAATGAATAAAGAATTTGTGCTATTTATGTACAATGCAATATCACTCAGCAATGAAATCTATGTCATCAGGCCCGTAGCACCATAATGAGTGGATTCAGATACGATGATTCTAAGAGAAATAAGTCACACAGAAAATGAAACATCATAAGATATCACTAATACACGGAATGTAAACTTGGCTACACAGGAACTGAATTACAAAACAGAACAGGGTCTCAAATGTAGAAAACCAACTTATGCTTGCTTAAGGGCAAAGGTGAGTTAGGGTTCTGCATAAAACAAGAGATTGAAATTAGCACAGATACCGTTCCATAAGCTAAATATGTAATAGACAAGAGCTACTCCTTGCTCAACGAAGTGGACTCAACACCCCATATTAAACGCCTAAAAATATACCTGAATAGTAACAATCTTAAAACCTATGGATTTATATGTCTCCGAAAAGGAATCAAGCGTGTGTACAGCAGCATAAACACAGCAGTGATAGGATTGGTGAGTTTCGGTGAGCAAATGCAGACCCTTTGAAGTCATATTGCATGCTATCCATTCCAGGGGTCACAACTCTCCAGGTTTAAGGGATTCTTCCTTCAGCTAAAACATGCATGTGGAACCCAGAGTATGATCCACCATGTGATCGGGAAACGTGTTCAAATGTGTCTCAGTTTTCGTCCCCTGGTACTCGGGTGCAACATTCCAGACGCTTTACTAACACTCTCCCCACTTGGAGAGTCAGTGCCTTTAACGTCTTGTTTGGCCCAGTTTGCAATTTCTGCGGGAAATGAACAGGAATAGGGAGAACCAATGAGAGACTAGCTGGAGGTGTCTGGACGGGCAAATTTAACTCTCATTTCCCACCAGGAAGAGGAATTAACCAAAGGCTCAGCTTGCCGTGCCGGAACCACACTAGGGCCTGAAGCAATCTTGCGGTGTTGCGGCCAGCTCACAAGAAAGCGAGTTGAAGAAAGGAGCTCAGGGGCACTGTCATTCACAAACCTGCAGAGTTATAAATGACAGCTATCGTCCAAAAATATATTGAAGTAAGGCTGTCAAGAGGACTTGAAAGCGGGGCAGAATTGCAGGACACCGATTTCAGGAGGTAGACTGGAATTGCATGAAAAGCATAGGAAAAGAGGCAGAACGTCCACAATGATGCACTTGGCCAAAAAGGGCGTATGCGTTTTTTCCTGAATATATTCAGGAAAAAACGCATACGCCCTTTTTGGCCAACCAAGCAAGCTTGCAAAGGATATCTGCACTACAATGAAGTCTCACTGCCCCCCGGGCAAAAGGGCCATCTGAAAAAAGTGTAAACTCCAGAAAGGCAGGACAGGCCATGGAGAACTGGGAGCCTTGTTATGCTGATGGGCGGGATGTAAATTGCCAACAGCCACTCTGGAGAAGTGTATGGTGTTTCCTGAAACATCTAAAAAACAAAGCAACAGAGCCTAGGGCACTTCCACTTATGCTCCTATAGCTTAGGGAAATTAAAATCAAAAAGACACAGCCACCCCAAACTTTGGGACGGCTCTGTTTACAAGATCCTCGTTTATGGTACAAGTTCAATATCACAGAAAGCGAAAAATGAATAAAGAATTTGTGGTATTTACGTACAATGCAATATCACTCAGCAATGAAATCTATGTCATCAGGCCCGTAGCACCATAATGAGTGGATTCAGATACGATGATTCTAAGTAAAATAAGTCACACAGAAAAAGAAACATCATAAGATATCACTAATACACGGAATGTAAACTTGGCTACACAGGAACTGAATACAAAACAGAACAGGGTCTCAAATGTAGAAAACCAACTTATGCTTGCTTAAGGGCAAAGGTGAGTTGGGGTGCTGCATAAAACAAGAGATTGAAATTAGCACAGATACCGTTCCATAAGCCAAATATGTAATAGACAAGAGCTACTCCTTGCTCAACGAAGTGGACTCAACACCCCATATTAAACGCCTAAAAATATACCTGAATAGTAAGAATCTTAAAACCTATGGATTTATATGTCTCCGAAAAGGAATCAAGCGTGTGTACAGCAGCATAAACGCAGCAGTGATAGGATTGGTGAGTTTCGGTGAGCCAATGCAGACCCTTTGAAGTCATATTGCATGGTACCCATTCCATGGGTCACAACTCTCCAGGTTTAAGGGATTCCTCCTTCAGCTAAAACATGCATGTGGAACCCAGAGTATGATCCACCATGTGATTGGGAAACGTGTTCAAATGTGTCTCAGTTTTCGTCCCATGCTACTCGGGTGCAACATTCCAGACGCTTTACTAACACTCTCCCCACTTGGAGAGTCAGTGCCTTTAACGTCGTGTTTGGCCCAGTTTGCAATTTCTGCGGGAAATGAACAGGAATAGGGAGAACCAATGAGAGACTAGCTGGAGGTGTCTGGACGGGCAAATTTAACTCTCATTTCCCACCAGGAAGAGGAATTAACCAAAGGCTCAGCTTGCCGTGCCGGAACCACACTAGGGCCTGAAGCAATCCAGCGGTGTTGCGGCCAGCTCACAATAAAGAGAGTTGAAGAAAGGAGCTCAGGGGCACTGTCATTCACAAACCTGCAGAGTTATAAATGACAGCTATCGTCCAAAAATATATTGAAGTAAGGCTGCCAAGAGCACTTGAATGCGGGGCAGAATTGCAGGACACCGATTTCAGGAGGTAGACTGGAATTGCATGAAAAGCATAGGAAAAGAGGCAGAACGTCCACAATGATGCACTTGGCCAAAAAGGGCGTATGCGTTTTTTCCTGAATATATTCAGGAAAAAACGCATACGCCCTTTTTGGCCAACCAAGCAAGCTTGCAAAGGAAATCTGCACTACAATGAAGTCTCACTGCCCCACGGGCAAAAGGGCCATCTGAAAAAAGTGTAAAATCCAGAAAGGCAGGACAGGCCATGGAGAACTGGGAGCCTTGTTATGCTGATGGGCGGGATGTAAATTGCCAACAGCCACTCTGGAGAAGTGTATGGTGTTTCCTGAAACATCTAAAAAACAAAGCAACAGAGCCTAGGGCACTTCCACTTATGCTCCTATAGCTTAGGGAAATTAAAATCAAAAAGACACAGCCACCCCAAAGTTTGGGACGGCTCTGTTTACAAGATCCTCGTTTATGGTACAAGTTCAATATCGCAGAAAGCGAAAAATGAATAAAGAATTTGTGGTATTTACGTACAATGCAATATCACTCAGCAATGAAATCTATGTCATCAGGCCCATAGCACCATAATGAGTGGATTCAGATACGATGATTCTAAGTGAAATAAGTCACACAGAAAAAGAAACATCATAAGATATCACTAATACACGGAATGTAAACTTGGCTACCCAGGAACTGAATTACAAAACAGAACAGGGTCTCAAATGTAGAAAACCAACTTATGCTTGCTTAAGGGGAAAGGTGAGTTGGGGTGCTACATAAAACAAGAGATTGAAATTAGCACAGATACCGTTCCATAAGACAAATATGTAATAGACAAGAGCTACTCCTTCCTGAACGAAGTGGACTCAACACCCCATATTAAACGCCTAAAAATATACCTGAATAGTAAGAATCTTAAAACCTATGGATTTATATGTCTCCGAAAAGGAATCAAGCGTGTGTACAGAAGCATAAACGCAGCAGTGATAGGATTGGTGAGTTTTGGTGAGCAAATGCAGACCCTTTGAAGTCATATTGCATGGTACCCATTCCATTGTTCTCAACTCTCCAGGTTTAAGGGATTCTTCCTTCAGCTAAAACATGCATATGGAACCCAGAGTATGATCCACCGTGTGATCGGGAAACGTGTTCAAATATGTCTCATTTTAAGTCCCCTGGTACTCGGGTGCAACATTCCAGAGGCTTTACTAACACTCTCCCTACTTGGAGAGTCAGTGCCTTTAACCTCCTGTTTGGCCCAGTTTGCAAATTCTGCGGGAAATGAACAGGAATAGGGAGAACCAATGAGAGACTAGCTGGAGGTGTCTGGACGGGCAAATTTAACTCTCATTTCCCACCAGGAAGAGGAATTAACCAAAGGCTCAGCTTGCCGTGCCGGAACCACACTAGGGCCTGAAGCAATCTTGCGGTGTTGCGGCCAGCTCACAAGAAAGCGAGTTGAACAAAGGAGCTCAGGGGCACTGTCATTCACAAACATGAAGAGTTATAAATGACAGCTATCGTCCAAAAATATATTGAAGTAAGGCTGCCAAGAGGACTTGAAAGCGGGGCAGAATTGCAGGAAACCGATTTCAGGAGGTAGACTGGAATTGCATGAAAAGCATAGGAAAAGAGGCAGAACGTCCACAATGATGCACTTGGCCAAAAAGGGCGTATGCATTTTTTCCTGAATATATTCAGGAAAAAACGCATACGCCCTTTTTGGCCAACCAAGCAAGCTTGCAAAGGAAATCTGCACTACAATGAAGTCTCACTGCCCCCCGGGCAAAAGGGCCATCTGAAAAAAGTGTAAAATCCAGAAAGGCAGGACAGGCCATGGAGAACTGGGAGCCTTGTTATGCTGATGGGCGGGATGTAAATTGCCAACAGCCACTCTGGAGAAGTGTATGGTGTTTCCTGAAACATCTAAAAAACAAAGCAACAGAGCCTAGGGCACTTCCACTTATGCTCCTATAGCTTAGGGAAATTAAAATCAAAAAGACACAGCCACCCCAAAGTTTGGGACGGCTCTGTTTACAAGATCCTCGTTTATGGTACAAGTTCAATATCACAGAAAGCGAAAAATGAATAAAGAATTTGTGGTATTTACGTACAATGCAATATCACTCAGCAATGAAATCTATGTCATCAGGCCCGTAGCACCATAATGAGTGGATTCAGATACGATGATTCTAAGTGAAATAAGTCACACAGAAAAAGAAACATCATAAGATATCACTAATACACGGAATGTAAACTTGGCTATCCAGGAACTGAATTACAAAACAGAACAGGGCCTCAAATGTAGAAAACCAACTTATGCTTGCTTAAGGGGAAAGGTGAGTTGGGGTGCTGCATAAAACCAGAGATTGAAATTAGCACAGATACCGTTCCATAAGCCAAATATGTAATAGACAAGAGCTACTCCTTGCTCAACGAAGTGGACTCAACACCCCATATTAAACGCCTAAAAATATACCTGAATAGTAAGAATCTTAAAACCTATGGATTTATATGTCTCCGAAAAGGAATCAAGCGTGTGTACAGAAGCATAAACGCAGCAGTGATAGGATTGGTGAGTTTCGGTGAGCAAATGCAGACCCTTTGAAGTCATATTGCATGGTACCCATTCCATGGTTCTCAACTCTCCAGGTTTAAGGGATTCTTCCTTCAGCTAAAACATGCATATGGAACCCAGAGTATGATCCACCGTGTGATCGGGAAACGTGTTCAAATATGTCTCAGTTTAAGTCCCCTGTTACTCGGGTGCAACTATCCAGACGCTTTACTAACACTCTCCCCACTTGGAGAGTCAGTGCCTTTAACGTCTTGTTTGGCCCAGTTTGCAATTTCTGCGGGAAATGAACAGGAATAGGGAGAACCAATGAGAGACTAGCTGGAGGTGTCTGGACGGGCAAATTTAACTCTCATTTCCCACCAGGAAGAGGAATTAACCAAAGGCTCAGCTTGCCGTGCCGGAACCACACTAGGGCCTGAATCAATCCAGCGGTGTTGCGGCCAGCTCACAATAAAGAGAGTTGAAGAAAGGAGCTCAGGGGCACTGTCATTCACAAACCTGCAGAGTTATAAATGACAGCTATCGACCAAAAATATATTGAAGTAAGGCTGCCAAGAGCACTTGAATGCGGGGCAGAATTGCAGGACACCGATTTCAGGAGGTAGACTGGAATTGCATGAAAAGCATAGGAAAAGAGGCAGAACGTCCACAATGATGCACTTGGCCAAAAAGGGCGTATGCGTTTTTTCCTGAATATATTCAGGAAAAAACGCATACGCACTTTTTGGCCAACCAAGCAAGCTTGCAAAGGAAATCTGCACTACAATGAAGTCTCACTGCCCCCTGAGCAAAAGGGCCATCTGAAAAAAGTGTAAAATCCAGAAAGGCAGGACAGGCCATGGAGAACTGGGAGCCTTGTTATGCTGATGGGCGGGATGTAAATTGCCAACAGCCACTCTGGAGAAGTGTATGGTGTTTCCTGAAACATCCAAAAAACAAAGCAACAGAGCCTAGGGCACTTCCACTTATGCTCCTATAGCTTAGGGAAATTCAAATCAAAAAGACACAGCCACCCCAAACTTTGGGACGGCTCTGTTTACAAGATCCTCGTTTATGGTACAAGTTCAATATCACAGAAAGTGAAAAATGAATAAAGAATTTGTGCTATTTATGTACAATGCAATATCACTCAGCAATGAAATCTATGTCATCAGGCCCGTAGCACCATAATGAGTGGATTCAGATACGATGATTCTAAGAGAAATAAGTCACACAGAAAATGAAACATCATAAGATATCACTAATACACGGAATGTAAACTTGGCTACACAGGAACTGAATTACAAAACAGAACAGGGTCTCAAATGTAGAAAACCAACTTATGCTTGCTTAAGGGCAAAGGTGAGTTAGGGTTCTGCATAAAACAAGAGATTGAAATTAGCACAGATACCGTTCCATAAGCTAAATATGTAATAGACAAGAGCTACTCCTTGCTCAACGAAGTGGACTCAACACCCCATATTAAACGCCTAAAAATATACCTGAATAGTAACAATCTTAAAACCTATGGATTTATATGTCTCCGAAAAGGAATCAAGCGTGTGTACAGCAGCATAAACACAGCAGTGATAGGATTGGTGAGTTTCGGTGAGCAAATGCAGACCCTTTGAAGTCATATTGCATGCTATCCATTCCAGGGGTCACAACTCTCCAGGTTTAAGGGATTCTTCCTTCAGCTAAAACATGCATGTGGAACCCAGAGTATGATCCACCATGTGATCGGGAAACGTGTTCAAATGTGTCTCAGTTTTCGTCCCCTGGTACTCGGGTGCAACATTCCAGACGCTTTACTAACACTCTCCCCACTTGGAGAGTCAGTGCCTTTAACGTCTTGTTTGGCCCAGTTTGCAATTTCTGCGGGAAATGAACAGGAATAGGGAGAACCAATGAGAGACTAGCTGGAGGTGTCTGGACGGGCAAATTTAACTCTCATTTCCCACCAGGAAGAGGAATTAACCAAAGGCTCAGCTTGCCGTGCCGGAACCACACTAGGGCCTGAAGCAATCTTGCGGTGTTGCGGCCAGCTCACAAGAAAGCGAGTTGAAGAAAGGAGCTCAGGGGCACTGTCATTCACAAACCTGCAGAGTTATAAATGACAGCTATCGTCCAAAAATATATTGAAGTAAGGCTGTCAAGAGGACTTGAAAGCGGGGCAGAATTGCAGGACACCGATTTCAGGAGGTAGACTGGAATTGCATGAAAAGCATAGGAAAAGAGGCAGAACGTCCACAATGATGCACTTGGCCAAAAAGGGCGTATGCGTTTTTTCCTGAATATATTCAGGAAAAAACGCATACGCCCTTTTTGGCCAACCAAGCAAGCTTGCAAAGGATATCTGCACTACAATGAAGTCTCACTGCCCCCCGGGCAAAAGGGCCATCTGAAAAAAGTGTAAACTCCAGAAAGGCAGGACAGGCCATGGAGAACTGGGAGCCTTGTTATGCTGATGGGCGGGATGTAAATTGCCAACAGCCACTCTGGAGAAGTGTATGGTGTTTCCTGAAACATCTAAAAAACAAAGCAACAGAGCCTAGGGCACTTCCACTTATGCTCCTATAGCTTAGGGAAATTAAAATCAAAAAGACACAGCCACCCCAAAGTTTGGGACGGCTCTGTTTACAAGAACCTCGTTTATGGTACAAGTTCAATATCACAGAAAGCGAAAAATGAATAAAGAATTTGTGATACTTACGTACAATGCAATATCACTCAGCAATGAAATCTATGTCATCAGGCCCGTAGCAGCATAATGAGTTGATTCAGATACGATGATTCTAAGTGAAATATGTCACACAGAAAAAGAAATATCATAAGGTATCACTAATACACGGAATGTAAACTTGGCTACACAGGAACTGAATTACAAAACAGAACAGGGTCTCAAATGTTGAAAACCAACTTATGCTTGCTTAAGGGAAAGGTGAGTTGGGGTGCTGCATAAAACCAGAGATTGAAATTAGCACAGATACCGTTCCATAAGCCAAATATGTAATAGACAAGAGCTACTCCTTGCTCAACGAAGTGGACGCAGCACCCCATATTAAACGCCTAAGAATATACCTGACTAGTAAGAATCTTAAAACCTATGGATTTACATGTCTCTGAAAGAGAAAAAAGCGTGTGTACAGCAGCATAAACGCAGCAGTGATAGGATTGGTGAGGTTCGGTGAGCAAATGCAGACCCTTTGAAGTCATATTGCATGGTACCCATTCCATGGGTCTCAACTCTCCAGGCTTAAGGGATTCTTCCTTCAGCTAAAACATGCATATGGAACCCAGAGTATGATCCACCATGTGATCGGGAAACGTGTTCAAATGTGTCTCAGTTTTCGTCCCCTGGTACTCGGGTGCAACATTCCAGACGCTTTACTAACACTCTCCCCACTTGGAGAGTCAGTGCCTTTAACGTCGTGTTTGGCCCAGTTTGCAATTTCTGCGGGAAATGAACAGGAATAGGGAGAACCAATGAGAGACTAGCTGGAGGTGTCTGGACGGGCAAATTTAACTCTCATTTCCCACCAGGAAGAGGAATTAACCAAAGGCTCAGCTTGCCGTGCCGGAACCACACTAGGGCCTGAAGCAATCTTGCGGTGTTGCGGCCAGCTCACAAGAAAGCGAGTTGAACAAAGGAGCTCAGGGGCACTGTCATTCACAAACCTGCAGAGTTATAAATGACAGCTATCGTCCAAAAATATATTGAAGTAAGGCTGCCAAGAGCACTTGAAAGCGGGGCAGAATTGCAGGAAACCGATTTCAGGAGGTAGACTGGAATTGCATGAAAAGCATAGGAAAAGAGGCAGAACGTCCACAATGATGCACTTGGCCAAAAAGGGTGTACGCGTTTTTTCCTGAATATATTCAGGAAAAAACGCATACGCAGTTTTTGGCCAACCAAGCAAGCTTGCAAAGGAAATCTGCACTACAATGAAGTCTCACTGCCCCACAGGCAAAAGGGCCATCTGAAAAAAGTGTAAAATCCAGAAAGGCAGGACAGGCCATGGAGAACTGGGAGCCTTGTTATGCTGATGGGCGGGATGTAAATTGCCAACAGCCACTCTGGAGAAGTGTATGGTGTTTCCTGAAACATCTAAAAAACAAAGCAACAGAGCCTAGGGCACTTCCACTTATGCTCCTATAGCTTAGGGAAATTAAAATCAAAAAGACACAGCCACCCCAAAGTTTGGGACGGCTCTGTTTACAAGAACCTCGTTTATGGTACAAGTTCAATATCACAGAAAGCGAAAAATGAATAAAGAATTTGTGGTACTTATGTACAATGCAATATCAGTCAGCAATGAAATCTATGTCATCAGGTCCGTAGCAGCATAATGAGTGGACTCAGGTACGATGATTCTAAGAGAAATAAGTCACACAGAAAAAGAAATATCATAAGGTATCACTAATACACGGAATGTAAACTTGGCTACACAGGAACTGAATTACAAAACAGAACAGGGTCTCAAATGTAGAAAACCAACTTATGCTTGCTTAAAGGGAAAAGTGAGTTGGGTTGCTGCATGAAACCAGAGATTGAAATTAGCACAGATACCGTTCCATAAGCCAAATATGTAATAGACAAGAGCTACTCCTTGCTCAACGAAGTGGACGCAGCACCCCATATTAAACGCCTAAGAATATACCTGACTAGTAAGAATCTTAAAACCTATGGATTTACATGTCTCTGAAAGAGAATCAAGCGTGTGTACAGCAGCATAAATGCAGCAGTGATAGGATTGGTGAGGTTCGTTGAGCAAATGCAGACCCTTTGAAGTCATATTGCATGGTACCCATTCCATGGGTCTCAACTCTCCAGGTTTAAGGGATTCTTCCTTCAGCTAAAACATCCATATGGAACCCAGAGTATGATCCACCGTGTGATCGGGAAACGTGTTCAAATGTGTCTCAGTTTTCGTCCCCTGGTACTCGGGTGCAACATTCCAGACGCTTTACTAACACTCTCCCCACTTGGAGAGTCAGTGCCTTTAACGTCGTGTTTGGCCCAGTTTGCAATTTCTGCGGGAAATGAACAGGAATAGGGAGAACCAATGAGAGACTAGCTGGAGGTGTCTGGACGGGCAAATTTAACTCTCATTTCCCACCAGGAAGAGGAATTAACCAAAGGCTCAGCTGGCAATGCCGGAACCACACTAGGGCCTGAAGCAATCTTGTGGTGTTGCGGCCATCTCACAAGAAAGCGAGTTGAACAAAGGAGCTCAGGGTCACTGTCATTCACAAACCTGCAGAGTTATAAATGACAGCTATCGTCCAAAAATATATTGAAGTAAGGCTGCCAAGAGCACTTGAAAGCGGGGCAGAATTGCAGGAAACCGATTTCAGGAGGTAGACTGGAATTGCATGAAAAGCATAGGAAAAGAGGCAGAACGTCCACAATGATGCACTTGGCCAAAAAGGGCGTATGCGTTTTTTCCTGAATATATTCAGGAAAAAACGCATACGCCCTTTTTGGCCAACCAAGCAAGCTTGCAAAGGAAATCTGCACTACAATGAAGTCTCACTGCCCCCCCGAGCAAAAGGGCAATCTGAAAAAAGTGTAAAATCCAGAAAGTCAGGACAGGCCATGGAGAACTGGGAGCCTTGTTATGCTGATGGGCGGGATGTAAATTGCCAACAGCCACTCTGGAGAAGTGTATGGTGTTTCCTGAAACATCTAAAAAACAAAGCAACAGAGCCTAGGGCACTTCCACTTATGCTCCTATAGCTTAGGGAAATTCAAATCAAAAAGACACAGCCACCCCAAACTTTGGGACGGCTCTGTTTACAAGAACCTCGTTTATGGTACAAGTTCAATATCACAGAAAGCGAAAAATGAATAAAGAATTTGTGGAACTTACGTACAATGCAATATCACTCAGCAATGAAATCTATGTCATCAGGCCCGTAGCAGCATAATGAGTGGACTCAGGTACGATGATTCTAAGAGAAATAAGTCACACAGAAAAAGAAATATCATAAGGTATCACTAATACACGGAATGTAAACTTGGCTACCCAGGAACTGAATTACAAAACAGAACAGGGTCTCAAATGTAGAAAACCAACTTATGCTTGCTTAAGGGCAAAGGTGAGTTGGGGTGCTGCATAAAACAAGAGATTGAAATTAGCACAGATACCGTTCCATAAGCCAAATATGTAATAGACAAGAGCTACTCCTTGCTCAACGAAGTGGACTCAACACCCCATATTAAACGCCTAAAAATATACCTGAATAGTAAGAATCTTAAAACCTATGGATTTATATGTCTCCGAAAAGGAATCAAGCGTGTGTACAGCAGCATAAACGCAGCAGTGATAGGATTGGTGAGTTTCGGTGAGCCAATGCAGACCCTTTGAAGTCATATTGCATGGTACCCATTCCATGGGTCACAACTCTCCAGGTTTAAGGGATTCCTCCTTCAGCTAAAACATGCATGTGGAACCCAGAGTATGATCCACCATGTGATTGGGAAACGTGTTCAAATGTGTCTCAGTTTTCGTCCCATGCTACTCGGGTGCAACATTCCAGACGCTTTACTAACACTCTCCCCACTTGGAGAGTCAGTGCCTTTAACGTCGTGTTTGGCCCAGTTTGCAATTTCTGCGGGAAATGAACAGGAATAGGGAGAACCAATGAGAGACTAGCTGGAGGTGTCTGGACGGGCAAATTTAACTCTCATTTCCCACCAGGAAGAGGAATTAACCAAAGGCTCAGCTTGCCGTGCCGGAACCACACTAGGGCCTGAAGCAATCCAGCGGTGTTGCGGCCAGCTCACAATAAAGAGAGTTGAAGAAAGGAGCTCAGGGGCACTGTCATTCACAAACCTGCAGAGTTATAAATGACAGCTATCGTCCAAAAATATATTGAAGTAAGGCTGCCAAGAGCACTTGAATGCGGGGCAGAATTGCAGGACACCGATTTCAGGAGGTAGACTGGAATTGCATGAAAAGCATAGGAAAAGAGGCAGAACGTCCACAATGATGCACTTGGCCAAAAAGGGCGTATGCGTTTTTTCCTGAATATATTCAGGAAAAAACGCATACGCCCTTTTTGGCCAACCAAGCAAGCTTGCAAAGGAAATCTGCACTACAATGAAGTCTCACTGCCCCCCGGGCAAAAGGGCCATCTGAAAAAAGTGTAAAATCCAGAAAGGCAGGACAGGCCATGGAGAACTGGGAGCCTTGTTATGCTGATGGGCGGGATGTAAATTGCCAACAGCCACTCTGGAGAAGTGTATGGTGTTTCCTGAAACATCTAAAAAACAAAGCAACAGAGCCTAGGGCACTTCCACTTATGCTCCTATAGCTTAGGGAAATTAAAATCAAAAAGACACAGCCACCCCAAAGTTTGGGACGGCTCTGTTTACAAGATCCTCGTTTATGGTACAAGTTCAATATCGCAGAAAGCGAAAAATGAATAAAGAATTTGTGGTATTTACGTACAATGCAATATCACTCAGCAATGAAATCTATGTCATCAGGCCCATAGCACCATAATGAGTGGATTCAGATACGATGATTCTAAGTGAAATAAGTCACACAGAAAAAGAAACATCATAAGATATCACTAATACACGGAATGTAAACTTGGCTACCCAGGAACTGAATTACAAAACAGAACAGGGTCTCAAATGTAGAAAACCAACTTATGCTTGCTTAAGGGGAAAGGTGAGTTGGGGTGCTACATAAAACAAGAGATTGAAATTAGCACAGATACCGTTCCATAAGACAAATATGTAATAGACAAGAGCTACTCCTTCCTGAACGAAGTGGACTCAACACCCCATATTAAACGCCTAAAAATATACCTGAATAGTAAGAATCTTAAAACCTATGGATTTATATGTCTCCGAAAAGGAATCAAGCGTGTGTACAGAAGCATAAACGCAGCAGTGATAGGATTGGTGAGTTTCGGTGAGCAAATGCAGACCCTTTGAAGTCATATTGCATGGTACCCATTCCATTGTTCTCAACTCTCCAGGTTTAAGGGATTCTTCCTTCAGCTAAAACATGCATATGGAACCCAGAGTATGATCCACCGTGTGATCGGGAAACGTGTTCAAATATGTCTCATTTTAAGTCCCCTGGTACTCGGGTGCAACATTCCAGAGGCTTTACTAACACTCTCCCTACTTGGAGAGTCAGTGCCTTTAACCTCCTGTTTGGCCCAGTTTGCAAATTCTGCGGGAAATGAACAGGAATAGGGAGAACCAATGAGAGACTAGCTGGAGGTGTCTGGACGGGCAAATTTAACTCTCATTTCCCACCAGGAAGAGGAATTAACCAAAGGCTCAGCTTGCCGTGCCGGAACCACACTAGGGCCTGAAGCAATCTTGCGGTGTTGCGGCCAGCTCACAAGAAAGCGAGTTGAAGAAAGGAGCTCAGGGGCACTGTCATTCACAAACATGAAGAGTTATAAATGACAGCTATCGTCCAAAAATATATTGAAGTAAGGCTGCCAAGAGGACTTGAAAGCGGGGCAGAATTGCAGGAAACCGATTTCAGGAGGTAGACTGGAATTGCATGAAAAGCATAGGAAAAGAGGCAGAACGTCCACAATGATGCACTTGGCCAAAAAGTGCGTATGCGTTTTTTCCTGAATATATTCAGGAAAAAATGCATACGCCCTTTTTGGCCAACCAAGCAAGCTTGCAAAGGAAATCTGCACTACAATGAAGTCTCACTGCCCCATGGGCAAAAGGGCCATCTGAGAAAAGTGTAAAATCCAGAAAGGCAGGACAGGCCATGGAGAACTGGGAGCCTTGTTATGCTGATGGGCGGGATGTAAATTGCCAACAGCCACTCTGCAGAAGTGTATGGTGTTTCCTGAAACATCTAAAAAACAAAACAACAGAGCCTAGGGCACTTCCACTTATGCTCCTATAGCTTAGGGAAATTCAAATCAAAAAGACACAGCCACCCCAAAGTTTGGGACGGCTCTGTTTACAAGATCCTCGTTTATGGTACAAGTTCAATATCACAGAAAGCGAAAAATGAATAAAGAATTTGTGGTATTTACGTACAATGCAATATCACTCAGCAATGAAATCTATGTCATCAGGCCCGTAGAACCATAATGAGTGGATTCAGATACGATGATTCTAAGTGAAATAAGTCACACAGAAAAAGAAACATCATAAGATATCACTAATACACGGAATGTAAACTTGGCTATCCAGGAACTGAATTACAAAACAGAACAGGGCCTCAAATGTAGAAAACCAACTTATGCTTGCTTAAGGGGAAAGGTGAGTTGGGGTGCTGCATAAAACCAGAGATTGAAATTAGCACAGATACCGTTCCATAAGCCAAATATGTAATAGACAAGAGCTACTCCTTGCTCAACGAAGTGGACTCAACACCCCATATTAAACGCCTAAAAATATACCTGAATAGTAAGAATCTTAAAACCTATGGATTTATATGTCTCCGAAAAGGAATCAAGCGTGTGTACAGCAGCATAAACGCAGCAGTGATAGGATTGGTGAGTTTCGGTGAGCAAATGCAGACCCTTTGAAGTCATATTGCATGGTACCCATTCCATGGTTCTCAACTCTCCAGGTTTAAGGGATTCTTCCTTCAGCTAAAACATGCATATGGAACCCAGAGTATGATCCACCGTGTGATCGGGAAATGTGTTCAAATATGTCTCATTTTAAGTCCCCTGGTACTCGGGTGCAACATTCCAGAGGCTTTACTAACACTCTCCCCACTTGGAGAGTCAGTGCCTTTAACCTCCTGTTTGGCCCAGTTTGCAAATTCTGCGGGAAATGAACAGGAATAGGGAGAACCAATGAGAGACTAGCTGGAGGTGTCTGGACGGGCAAATTTAACTCTCATTTCCCACCAGGAAGAGGAATTAACCAAAGGCTCAGCTTGCCGTGCCGGAACCACACTAGGGCCTGAAGCAATCTTGCGGTGTTGCGGCCAGCTCACAAGAAAGCGAGTTGAAGAAAGGAGCTCAGGGGCACTGTCATTCACAAACATGAAGAGTTATAAATGACAGCTATCGTCCAAAAATATATTGAAGTAAGGCTGCCAAGAGGACTTGAAAGCGGGGCAGAATTGCAGGAAACCGATTTCAGGAGGTAGACTGGAATTGCATGAAAAGCATAGGAAAAGAGGCAGAACGTCCACAATGATGCACTTGGCCAAAAAGGGCGTATGCATTTTTTCTTGAATATATTCAGGAAAAAACGCATACGCCCTTTTTGGCCAACCAAGCAAGCTTGCAAAGGAAATCTGCACTACAATGAAGTCTCACTGCCCCCCGGGCAAAAGGGCCATCTGAAAAAAGTGTAAAATCCAGAAAGGCAGGACAGGCCATGGAGAACTGGGAGCCTTGTTATGCTGATGGGCGGGATGTAAATTGCCAACAGCCACTCTGGAGAAGTGTATGGTGTTTCCTGAAACATCTAAAAAACAAAGCAACAGAGCCTAGGGCACTTCCACTTATGCTCCTATAGCTTAGGGAAATTAAAATCAAAAAGACACAGCCACCCCAAAGTTTGGGACGGCTCTGTTTACAAGATCCTCGTTTATGGTACAAGTTCAATATCACAGAAAGCGAAAAATGAATAAAGAATTTGTGGTATTTACGTACAATGCAATATCACTCAGCAATGAAATCTATGTCATCAGGCCCGTAGCACCATAATGAGTGGATTCAGATACGATGATTCTAAGTGAAATAAGTCACACAGAAAAAGAAACATCATAAGATATCACTAATACACGGAATGTAAACTTGGCTATCCAGGAACTGAATTACAAAACAGAACAGGGCCTCAAATGTAGAAAACCAACTTATGCTTGCTTAAGGGGAAAGGTGAGTTGGGGTGCTGCATAAAACCAGAGATTGAAATTAGCACAGATACCGTTCCATAAGCCAAATATGTAATAGACAAGAGCTACTCCTTGCTCAACGAAGTGGACTCAACACCCCATATTAAACGCCTAAAAATATACCTGAATAGTAAGAATCTTAAAACCTATGGATTTATATGTCTCCGAAAAGGAATCAAGCGTGTGTACAGAAGCATAAACGCAGCAGTGATAGGATTGGTGAGTTTCGGTGAGCAAATGCAGACCCTTTGAAGTCATATTGCATGGTACCCATTCCATGGTTCTCAACTCTCCAGGTTTAAGGGATTCTTCCTTCAGCTAAAACATGCATATGGAACCCAGAGTATGATCCACCGTGTGATCGGGAAACGTGTTCAAATATGTCTCAGTTTAAGTCCCCTGTTACTCGGGTGCAACTATCCAGACGCTTTACTAACACTCTCCCCACTTGGAGAGTCAGTGCCTTTAACGTCTTGTTTGGCCCAGTTTGCAATTTCTGCGGGAAATGAACAGGAATAGGGAGAACCAATGAGAGACTAGCTGGAGGTGTCTGGACGGGCAAATTTAACTCTCATTTCCCACCAGGAAGAGGAATTAACCAAAGGCTCAGCTTGCCGTGCCGGAACCACACTAGGGCCTGAATCAATCCAGCGGTGTTGCGGCCAGCTCACAATAAAGAGAGTTGAACAAAGGAGCTCAGGGGCACTGTCATTCACAAACCTGCAGAGTTATAAATGACAGCTATTGTCCAAAAATATATTGAAGTAAGGCTGCCAAGAGCACTTGAATGCGGGGCAGAATTGCAGGACACCGATTTCAGGAGGTAGACTGGAATTGCATGAAAAGCATAGGAAAAGAGGCAGAACGTCCACAATGATGCACTTGGCCAAAAAGGGCGTATGCGTTTTTTCCTGAATATATTCAGGAAAAAACGCATACGCACTTTTTGGCCAACCAAGCAAGCTTGCAAACGAAATCTGCACTACAATGAAGTCTCACTGCCCCCTGAGCAAAAGGGCCATCTGAAAAAAGTGTAAAATCCAGAAAGGCAGGACAGGCCATGGAGAACTGGGAGCCTTGTTATGCTGATGGGCGGGATGTAAATTGCCAACAGCCACTCTGGAGAAGTGTATGGTGTTTCCTGAAACATCCAAAAAACAAAGCAACAGAGCCTAGGGCACTTCCACTTATGCTCCTATAGCTTAGGGAAATTAAAATCAAAAAGACACAGCCACCCCAAACTTTGGGACGGCTCTGTTTACAAGATCCTCGTTTATGGTACAAGTTCAATATCACAGAAAGTGAAAAATGAATAAAGAATTTGTGCTATTTATGTACAATGCAATATCACTCAGCAATGAAATCTATGTCATCAGGCCCGTAGCACCATAATGACTGGATTCAGATACGATGATTCTAAGAGAAATAAGTCACACAGAAAATGAAACATCATAAGATATCACTAATACACGGAATGTAAACTTGGCTACACAGGAACTGAATTACAAAACAGAACAGGGTCTCAAATGTAGAAAACCAACTTATGCTTGCTTAAGGGCAAAGGTGAGTTAGGGTTCTGCATAAAACAAGAGATTGAAATTAGCACAGATACCGTTCCATAAGCTAAATATGTAATAGACAAGAGCTACTCCTTGCTCAACGAAGTGGACTCAACACCCCATATTAAACGCCTAAAAATATACCTGAATAGTAACAATCTTAAAACCTATGGATTTATATGTCTCCGAAAAGGAATCAAGCGTGTGTACAGCAGCATAAACACAGCAGTGATAGGATTGGTGAGTTTCGGTGAGCAAATGCAGACCCTTTGAAGTCATATTGCATGCTACCCATTCCAGGGGTCACAACTCTCCAGGTTTAAGGGATTCTTCCTTCAGCTAAAACATGCATGTGGAACCCAGAGTATGATCCACCATGTGATCGGGAAACGTGTTCAAATGTGTCTCAGTTTTCGTCCCCTGGTACTCGGGTGCAACATTCCAGACGCTTTACTAACACTCTCCCCACTTGGAGAGTCAGTGCCTTTAACGTCCTGTTTGGCCCAGTTTGCAATTTCTGCGGGAAATGAACAGGAATAGGGAGAACCAATGAGAGACTAGCTGGAGGTGTCTGGACGGGCAAATTTAACTCTCATTTCCCACCAGGAAGAGGAATTAACCAAAGGCTCAGCTGGCCATGCCGGAACCACACTAGGGCCTGAAGCAATCTTGCGGTGTTGCGGCCATCTCACAAGAAAGCGACTTGAACAAAGGAGCTCAGGGGCACTGTCATTCACAAACCTGCAGAGTTATAAATGACAGCTATCGTCCAAAAATATATTGAAGTAAGGCTGCCAAGAGCACTTGAAAGCGGGGCAGAATTGCAGGAAACCGATTTCAGGAGGTAGACTGGAATTGCATGAAAAGCATAGGAAAAGAGGCAGAACGTCCACAATGATGCACTTGGCCAAAAAGGGCGTATGCGTTTTTTCCTGAATATATTCAGGAAAAAACGCATACGCCCTTTTTGGCCAACCAAGCAAGCTTGCAAAGGAAATCTGCACTACAATGAAGTCTCACTGCCCCCCGGGCAAAAGGGCCATCTGAAAAAAGTGTAAAATCCAGAAAGGCAGGACAGGCCATGGAGAACTGGGAGCCTTGTTATGCTGATGGGCGGGATGTAAATTGCCAACAGCCACTCTGGAGAAGTGTATGGTGTTTCCTGAAACATCTAAAAAACAAAGCAACAGAGCCTAGGGCACTTCCACTTATGCTCCTATAGCTTAGGGAAATTCAAATCAAAAAGACACAGCCACCCCAAACTTTGGGACGGCTCTGTTTACAAGATCCTCGTTTATGGTACAAGTTCAATATCACAGAAAGCGAAAAATGAATAAAGAATTTGTGGTATTTACGTACAATGCAATATCACTCAGCAATGAAATCTATGTCATCAGGCCCGTAGCACCATAATGAGTGGATTCAGATACGATGATTCTAAGTAAAATAAGTCACACAGAAAAAGAAACATCATAAGATATCACTAATACACGGAATGTAAACTTGGCTACACAGGAACTGATTACAAAACAGAACAGGGTCTCAAATGTAGAAAACCAACTTATGCTTGCTTAAGGGCAAAGGTGAGTTGGGGTGCTGCATTAAACAAGAGATTGAAATTAGCACAGATACCGTTCCATAAGCCAAATATGTAATAGACAAGAGCTACTCCGTGCTCAACGAAGTGGACTCAACACCCCATATTAAACGCCTAAAAATATACCTGAATAGTAAGAATCTTAAAACCTATGGATTTATATGTCTCCGAAAAGGAATCAAGCGTGTGTACAGCAGCATAAACGCAGCAGTGATAGGATTGGTGAGTTTCGGTGAGCAAATGCAGACCCTTTGAAGTCATATTGCATGCTACCCATTCCAGGGGTCACAACTCTCCAGGTTTAAGGGATTCTTCCTTCAGCTAAAACATGCATGTGGAACCCAGAGTATGATCCACCGTGTGATCGGGAAACGTGTTCAAATGTGTCTCAGTTTTCGTCCCCTGGTACTCGGGTGCAACATTCCAGACGCTTTACTAACACTCTCCCCACTTGGAGAGTCAGTGCCTTTAACCTCCTGTTTGGCCCAGTTTGCAATTTCTGCGGGAAATGAACAGGAATAGGGAGAACCAATGAGAGACTAGCTGGAGGTGTCTGGACGGGCAAATTTAACTCTCATTTCCCACCAGGAAGAGGAATTAACCAAAGGCTCAGCTTGCCGTGCCGGAACCACACTAGGGCCTGAAGCAATCCTGCGGTGTTGCGGCCAGCTCACAATAAAGAGAGCTGAAGAAAGGAGCTCAGGGGCACTGTCATTCACAAACCTGCAGAGTTATAAATGACAGCTATCGTCCAAAAATATATTGAAGTAAGGCTGCCAAGAGCACTTGAAAGCGGGGCAGAATTGCAGGACACCGATTTCAGGAGGTAGACTGGAATTGCATGAAAAGCATAGGAAAAGAGGCAGAACGTCCACAATGATGCACTTGGCCAAAAAGGGCGTATGAGTTTTTTCCTGAATATATTCAGGAAAAAACGCATATGCACTTTTTGGCCAACCAAGCAAGCTTGCAAAGGAAATCGGCACTACAATGAAGTCTCACTGCCCCACGGGCAAAAGGGCCATCTGAAAAAAGTGTAAAATCCAGAAAGGCAGGACAGGCCATGGAGAACTGTGAGCCTTGTTATGCTGATGGGTGGGATGTAAATTGCCAACAGCCACTCAGGAGAAGTGTATGGTGTTTCCTGAAACATCTAAAAAACAAAGCAACAGAGCCTAGGGCACTTCCACTTATGCTCCTATAGCTTAGGGAAATTCAAATCAAAAAGACACAGCCACCCCAAAGTTTGGGACGGCTCTGTTTACAAGAACCTCGTTTATGGTACAAGTTCAATATCACAGAAAGCGAAAAATGAATAAAGAATTTGTGGTACTTATGTACAATGCAATATCACTCAGCAATGAAATCTATGTCATCAGGCCCATAGCAGCATAATGAGTGGACTCAGGTACGATGATTCTAAGAGAAATAAGTCACACAGAAAAAGAAATATCATAAGGTATCACTAATACACGGAATGTAAACTTGGCTACCCAGGAACTGAATTACAAAACAGAACAGGGTCTCAAATGTAGAAAACCAACTTATGCTTGCTTAAGGGGAAAGGTGAGTTGGGGTGCTGCATAAAACCAGAGATTGAAATTAGCACAGATACCGTTCCATAAGCCAAATATATAATAGAAAAGAGCTACTCCTTCCTCAACGAACTGGACTCAACACCCCATATTAAACGCCTAAGAATATACCTGACTAGTAAGAATCTTAAAACGTATGGATTTTCATGTCTCCGAAAGAGAATCAAGCGTGTGTACAGCAGCATAAACGCAGCAGTGATAGGATTGGTGAGGTTCGGTGAGCAAATGCAGACCCTTTGAAGTCATATTGCATGGTACCCATTCCATGGGTCTCATCTCTCCAGGTTTAAGGGATTCTTCCTTCAGCTAAAACATGCATGTGGAACCCAGAGTATGATCCACCGTGTGATCGGGAAACGTGTTCAAATATGTCTCAGTTTAAGTCCCCTGGTACTCGGGTGCAACATTCCAGACGCTTTACTAACACTCTCCCCACTTGGAGAGTCAGTGCCTTTAACCTCCTGTTTGGCCCAGTTTGCAATTTCTGCGGGAAATGAACAGGAATAGGGAGAACCAATGAGAGACTAGCTGGAGGTGTCTGGACGGGCAAATTTAACTCTCATTTCCCACCAGGAAGAGGAATTAACCAAAGGCTCAGCTTGCCGTGCCGGAACCACACTAGGGCCTGAAGCAATCATGCGGTGTTGCGGCCAGCTCACAAGAAAGCGAGTTGAACAAAGGAGCTCAGGGGAACTGTCATTCACAAACCTGCAGAGTTATAAATGACAGCTATCGTCCAAAAATATATTGAAGTAAGGCTGCCAAGAGGACTTGAAAGCGGGGCACAATTGCAGGAAACCGATTTCAGGAGGTAGACTGGAATTGCATGAAAAGCATAGGAAAAGAGGCAGAACGTCCACAATGATGCACTTGGCCAAAAAGGCCGTATGCGTTTTTTCCTGAATATATTCAGGAAAAAACGCATACGCCCTTTTTGGCCAACCAAGCAAGCTTGCAAAGGAAATCTGCACTACAATGAAGTCTCACTGCCCCCCGGTCAAAAGGGCCATCTGAAAAAAGTGTAAAATCCAGAAAGGCAGGACAGGCCATGGAGAACTGGGAGCCTTGTTATGCTGATGGGCGGGATGTAAATTGCCAACAGCCACTCTGGAGAAGTGTATGGTGTTTCCTGAAACATCTAAAAAACAAAGCAACAGAGCCTAGGGCACTTCCACTTATGCTCCTATACCTTAGGGAAATTAAAATAAAAAAGACACAGCCACCCCAAAGTTTGGGACGGCTCTGTTTACAAGAACCTCGTTTATGGTACAAGTTCAATATCACAGAAAGTGAAAAATGAATAAAGAATTTGTGGTACTTACGTACAATGCAATATCACTCAGCAATGAAATCTATGTCATCAGACCCGTAGCAGCATAATGAGTGGACTCAGGTACGATGATTCTAAGAGAAATAAGTCACACAGAAAAAGAAATATCATAAGGTATCACTAATACACGGAATGTAAACTTGGCTACCCAGGAACTGAATTACAAAACAGAACAGGGTCTCAAATGTAGAAAACCAACTTATGCTTGCTTAAGGGGAAAGGTGAGTTGGGGTGCTGCATAAAACCAGAGATTGAAATTAGCACAGATACCGTTCCATAAGCCGAATATGTAATAGACAAGAGCTACTCCTTCCTCAACGAAGTGAACTCAACACCACATATTAAACGCCTAACAATATACCTGACTAGTAAGAATCTTAAAACCTATGGATTTACATGTGTCCGAAAGGGAATCAAGCATGTGTACAGCAGCATAAACGCAGCAGTGATAGGATTGGTGAGGTTCGGTGAGCAAATGCAGACCCTTTGAAGTCATATTGCATGGTACCCATTCCATGGGTCACAACTCTGAAGGTTTAAGGGATTCCTCCTTCAGCTAAAACATGCATGTGGAACCCAGAGTATGATCCACCGTGTGATCGGGAAACGTGTGCAAATATGTCTCAGTTTAAGTCCCCTGGTACTCGGGTGCAACATTCCAGACGCTTTACTAACACTCTCCCCACTTGGAGAGTCAGTGCCTTTAACCTCCTGTTTGGCCCAGTTTGCAATTTCTGCGGGAAATGAACAGGAATAGGGAGAACCAATGAGAGACTAGCTGGAGGTGTCTGGACGGGCAAATTTAACTCTCATTTCCCACCAGGAAGAGGAATTAACCAAAGGCTCAGCTTGCCGTGCCGGAACCACACTAGGGCCTGAAGCAATCCTGCGGTGTTGCGGCCAGCTCACAATAAAGAGAGCTGTAGAAAGGAGCTCAGGGGCACTGTCATTCACAAACCTGCAGAGTTATAAATGACAGCTATCGTCCAAAAATATATTGAAGTAAGGCTGCCAAGAGCACTTGAAAGCGGGGCAGAATTGCAGGACACCGATTTCAGGCGGTAGACTGGAATTGCAAGAAAAGCATAGGAAAAGAGGCAGAACGTCCACAATGATGCACTTGGCCAAAAAGGGCGTATGCGTTTTTTCCTGAATATATTCAGGAAAAAACGCATACGCCCTTTTTGGCCAACCAAGCAAGCTTGCAAAGGAAATCTGCACTACAATGAAGTCTCACTGCCCCACGGGCAAAAGGGCCATCTGAAAAAAGTGTAAAATCCAGAAAGGCAGGACAGGCCATGGAGAAGTGGGAGCCTTGTTATGCTGATGGGCGGGATGTAAATTGCCAACAGCCACTCTGGAGAAGTGTATGGTGTTTCCTGAAACATCTAAAAAACAAAGCAACAGAGCCTAGGGCACTTCCACTTATGCTCCTATAGCTTAGGGAAAGTAAAATCAAAAAGACACAGCCACCCCAAAGTTTGGGACGGCTCTGTTTACAAGATCCTCGTTTATGGTACAAGTTCAATATCACAGAAAGCGAAAAATGAATAAAAAATTTGTGGTACTTACGTACAATGCAATATCACTCAGCAATGAAATCTACGTCATCAGACCCGTAGCAGCATAATGAGTGGACTCAGGTACGATGATTCTAAGTGAAATATGTCACACAGAAAAAGAAATATCATAAGGTATCACTAATACACGGAATGTAAACTTGGCTACCCAGGAACTGAATTACAAAACAGAACAGGGTCTCAAATGTTGAAAACCAACTTATGCTTGCTTAAGGGAAAGGTGAGTTGGGGTGCTGCATAAAACCAGAGATTGAAATTAGCACAGATACCGTTCCATAAGCCAAATATGTAATAGACAAGAGCTACTGCTTCCTCAACGAAGTGGACTCAACACCCCATATTAAACGCCTAAGAATATACCTGACTAGTAAGAATCTTAAAACCTAAGGATTTACATGTCTCCAAAAGAGAATCAAGCGTGTGTACAGCAGCATAAACGCAGCAGTGATAGGATTGGTGAGGTTCGGTGAGCAAATGCAGACACTTTGAAGTCATATTGCATGGTACCCATTCCATGGGTCTCAACTCTCCAGGTTTAAGGGATTCTTCCTTCAGCTAAAACATGCATGTGGAACCCAGAGTATGATCCACCGTGTGATCGGGAAACGTGTTCAAATGTGTCTCAGTTTTCGTCCCTGGTACTCGGGTGCAACATTCCAGACGCTTTACTAACACTCTCCCCACTTGGAGAGTCAGTGCCTTTAACGTCCTGTTTGGCCCAGTTTGCAATTTCTGCGGGAAATGAACAGGAATAGGGAGAACCAATGAGAGACTAGCTGGAGGTGTCTGGACGGGCAAATTTAACTCTCATTTCCCACCAGGAAGAGGAATTAACCAAAGGCTCAGCTTGCCGTGCCGGAACCACACTAGGGCCTGAAGCAATCTTGCGGTGTTGCGGCCAGCTCACAAGAAAGCGAGTTGAACGAAGGAGCTCAGGGGCACTGTCATTCACAAACCTGCAGAGTTATAAATGACAGCTATCGTCCAAAAATATATTGAAGTAAGGCTGCCAAGAGCACTTGAAAGCGGGGCAGAATTGCAGGACACCGATTTCAGGAGGTAGACTGGAATTGCATGAAAAGCATAGGAAAAGAGGCAGAACATCCACAATGATGCACTTGGCCAAAAAAGGCATATGCGTTTTTTCCTCAATATATTCAGGAAAAAACGCATACGCCCATTTTTGGCCAACCAAGCAAGCTTGCAAAGGAAATCTGCACTACAATGAAGTCTCACTGCCCCCCGGGCAAAAGGGCCATCTGAAAAAAGTGTAAAATCCAGAAAGGCAGGACAGGCCATGGAGAACTGGGAGCCTTGTTATGCTGATGGGCGGGATGTAAATTGCCAACAGCCACTCTGGAGAAGTGTATGGTGTTTCCTGAAACATCTAAAAAACAAAGCAACAGAGCCTAGGGCACTTCCACTTATGCTCCTATAGCTTAGGGAAATTCAAATCAAAAAGACACAGCCACCCCAAAGTTTGGGACGGCTCTGTTTACAAGATCCTCGTTTATGGTACAAGTTCAATATCACAGAAAGCGAAAAATGAATAAAGAATTTGTGGTACTTACGTACAATGCAATACCACTCAGCAATGAAATCTATGTCATCAGGCCCGTAGCAGCATAATGAGTGGCCTCAGGTACGATGATTCTAAGAGAAATAAGTCACACAGAAAAAGAAATATCATAAGGTATCACTAATACACGGAATGTAAACTTGGCTACACAGGAACTGAATTACAAAACAGAACAGGGTCTCAAATGTACAAAACCAACTTATGCTTGCTTAAGGGGAAAAGTCAGTTGGGGTGCTGCATAAAACAGAGATTGAGGGCTTCCCTGGTGGCTCAGAGGTTGAAAGTCCGCCTGCCGTTGCAGGGGACACGGGTGCGTGCCCCGATCCGGGAGGATCCCACATGCCGCGGAGTGGCTGGGCCCGTGAGCCTTGGCTGCTGAGCCTGCGCATCTGGAGCCTGTGCTCCGCAACGGGAGACGCCACAACAATGATAGGCCTCCGTAAAAAAAAAAAAAAAAAAACCAGAGATTGAAATTAGCACAGATACCGTTCCATAAGCCAAGTATGTAATAGACAAGAGCTACTCCTTGCTCAACGAAGTGGACTCAACACCCCATATTAAAGGCCTAAGAATATACCTGACTAGTAAGAATCTTAACACCTATGGATTTACATGTCTCCGAAAGAGAATCAAGCGTGTGTACAGAAGCATAAACGCAGCAGTGATAGGATTGGTGAGGTTCGGTGAGCAAATGCAGACCCTTTGAAGTCATATTGCATGGTACCCATTCCATGGGTCTCAACTCTCCAGGTTTAAGGGATTCTTCCTTCAGCTAAAACATGCATGTGGAACCCAGAGTATGATCCACCGTGTGATCGGGAAACGTGTTCAAATATGTCTCAGTTTAAGTCCCCTGGTACTCGGGTGCAACATTCCAGACGCTTTACTAACACTCTCCCCACTTGGAGAGTCAGTGCCTTTAACCTCCTGTTTGGCCCAGTTTGCAATTTCTGCGGGAAATGAACAGGAATAGGGAGAACCAATGAGAGACTAGCTGGAGGTGTCTGGACGGGCAAATTTAACTCTCATTTCCCACCAGGAAGACGAATTAACCAAAGGCTCATCTTGCCGTGCCGGAACCACACTAGGGCCTGAAGCAATCCTGCGCTGTTGCGGCCAGCTCACAAGAAAGCGAGTTGAACAAAGGAGCTCAGGGGCACTGTCATTCACAAACCTGCAGAGTTATAAATGACAGCTATCGTCCAAAAATATATTGAAGTAAGGCTGCCAAGAGCACTTGAAAGCGGGGCAGAATTGCAGGAAACCGATTTCAGGAGGTAGACTGGAATTGCATGAAAAGCATAGGAAAAGAGGCAGAACGTCCACAATGATGCACTTGGCCAAAAAGGGCGTATGAGTTTTTTCCTGAATATATTCAGGAAAAAACGCATATGCACTTTTTGGCCAACCAAGCAAGCTTGCAAAGGAAATCTGCACTACAATGAAGTCTCACTGCCCCCCGGGCAAAAGGGCCATCTGAAAAATGTGTAAAATCCAGAAAGGCAGGACAGGCCATGGAGAACTGGGAGCCCTGTTATGCTGATGGGCGGGATGTAAATTGCCAACAGCCACTCAGGAGAAGTGTATGGTGTTTCCTGAAACATCTAAAAAACAAAGCAACAGAGCCTAGGGCACTTCCACTTATGCTCCTATAGCTTAGGGAAATTAAAATCAAAAAGACACAGCCACCCCAAAATTTGGGACGGCTCTGTTTACAAGAACCTCGTTTATGGTACAAGTTCAATATCATAGAAAGCGAAAAATGAATAAAGAATTTGTGGTACTTACGTACAATGCAATATCACTCAGCAATGAAATCTATGTCATCAGACCCGTAGCAGCATAATGAGTGCACTCAGGTACGATGATTCTAAGTGAAATATGTCACACAGAAAAAGAAATATCATAAGGTATCACTAATACACGGAATGTAAACTTGGCTACCCAGGAACTGAATTACAAAACAGAACAGGGTCTCAAATGTTGAAAACCAACTTATGCTTGCTTAAGGGAAAGGTGAGTGGGGTGCTGCATAAAACCAGAGATTGAAATTAGCACAGATACCGTTCCATAAGCCAAATATGTAATAGACAAGAGCTACTCCTTGCTCAACGAAGTGGACTCAACACCCCATATTAAACGCCTAAGAATATACCTGACTAGTAAGAATCTTAAAACCTATGGATTTACATGTCTCCAAAAGAGAATCAAGCGTGTGTACAGCAGCATAAACGCAGCAGTGATAGGATTAGTGAGTTTCGGTGAGCAAATGCAGACCCTTTGAAGTCATATTGCATGGTACCCATTCCATGGGTCTCAACTCTCCAGGTTTAAGGGATTCTTCCTTCAGCTAAAACATGCATGTGGAACCCAGAGTATGATCCACCGTGTGATCGGGAAACGTGTTCAAATGTTTCTCAGTTTTCGTCCCTGGTACTCGGGTGCAACATTCCAGACGCTTTACTAACACTCTCCCCACTTGGAGAGTCAGTGCCTTTAACCTCCTGTTTGGCCCAGTTTGCAATTTCTGCGGGAAATGAACAGGAATAGGGAGAACCAATGAGAGACTAGCTGGAGGTGTCTAGATGGGCAAATTTAACTCTCATTTCCCACCAGGAAGAGGAATTAACCAAAGGCTCAGCTTGCCGTGCCGGAACCACACTAGAGCCTGAAGCAATCTTGCGATGTTGCGGCCAGCTCACAATAAAGAGAGTTGAAGAAAGGATCTCAGGGGCACTGTCATTCACAAACCTGCAGAGTTATAAATGACAGCTATCATCCAAAAATATATTGAAGTAAGGCTGCCAAGAGGACTTGAAAGCGGGGCACAATTGCAGGACACCGATTTCAGGAGGTAGACTGGAATTGCATGAAAAGCATAGGAGAAGAGGCAGAACGTCCACAATGATGCACTTGGCCAAAAAGGGCGTATGCGTTTTTTCCTGAATATATTCAGGAAAAAACGCATACGCCCTTTTTGGCCAACCAAGCAAGCTTGCAAAGGAAATCTGCACTACAATGAAGTCTCACTGCCCCCCGGGCAAAAGGGCCATCTGAAAAAAGTGTAAAATCCAGAAAGGCAGGACAGGCCATGGAGAACTGGGAGCCTTGTTATGCTGATGGGCGGGATGTAAATTGCCAACAGCCACTCTGGAGAAGTGTATGGTGTTTCCTGAAACATCTAAAAAACAAAGCAACAGAGCCTAGGGCACTTCCACTTATGCTCCTATAGCTTAGGGAAATTAAAATCAAAAAGACACAGCCACCCCAAAGTTTGAAATGGCTCTGTTTACCAGATCCTCGTTTATGGTACAAGTTCAATATCACAGAAAGCGAAAAATGAATAAAGAATTTGTGGTACTTACGTACAATGCAATATCACTCAGCAATGAAATCTATGTCATCAGGCCCATAGCAGCATAATGAGTGGACTCAGGTACGATGATTCTAAGAGAAATAAGTCACACAGAAAAAGAAATATCATAAGGTATCACTAATACACGGAATGTAAACTTGGCTACCCAGGAACTGAATTACAAAACAGAACTGGGTCTCAAATGTACAAAACCAACTTATGCTTGCTTAAGGGGAAAGGTGAGTTGGGGTGCTGCATAAAACCAGAGATTGAAATTAGCACAGATACCGTTCCATAAGCCAAATATATAATAGACAAGAGCTACTGCTTCCTCAACGAAGTGGACTCAACACCACATATTAAACGCCTAAGAGTATACCTGACTAGTAAGAATCTTAAAACCTATGGATTTACATGTCTCCGAAAGAGAATCAAGCATGTGTACAGCAGCATAAACGCAGCAGTGATAGGATTGGTGAGGTTCGGTGAGCAAATGCAGACCCTTTGAAGTCATATTGCATGGTACCCATTCCATGGGTCTCAACTCTCCAGGTTTAAGGGATTCTTCCTTCAGCTAAAACATGCATGTGGAACCCAGAGTATGATCCACCGTGTGATCGGGAAACGTGTTCAAATATGTCTCAGTTTAAGTCCCCTGGTACTCGGGTGCAACATTCCAGACGCTTTACTAACACTCTCCCCACTTAGAGAGTCAGTGCCTTTAACCTCCTGTTTGGCCCAGTTTGCAATTTCTGAGGGAAATGAACAGGAATAGGGAGAACCAATGAGAGACTAGCTGGAGGTGTCTGGACGGGCAAATTTAACTCTCATTTCCCACCAGGAAGACGAATTAACCAAAGGCTCATCTTGCCGTGCCGGAACCACACTAGGGCCTGAAGCAATCTTGCGGTGTTGCGGCCAGCTCACAAGAAAGCGAGTTGAACAAAGGAGCTCAGGGGCACTGTCATTCACAAACCTGCAGAGTTATAAATGACAGCTATCGTCCAAAAATATATTGAAGTAAGGCTGCCAAGAGCACTTGAAAGCGGGGCAGAATTGCAGGAAACCGATTTCAGGAGGTAGACTGGAATTGCATGAAAAGCATAGGAAAAGAGGCAGAACGTCCACAATGATGCACTTGGCCAAAAAGGGCGTATGAGTTTTTTCCTGAATATATTCAGGAAAAAACGCATATGCACTTTTTGGCCAACCAAGCAAGCTTGCAAAGGAAATCTGCACTACAATGAAGTCTCACTGCCCCCCGGGCAAAAGGGCCATCTGAAAAAAGTGTAAAATCCAGAAAGGCAGGACAGGCCATGGAGACCTGGGAGCCCTGTTATGCTGATGGGCGGGATGTAAATTGCCAACAGCCACTCAGGAGAAGTGTATGGTGTTTCCTGAAACATCTAAAAAACAAAGCAACAGAGCCTAGGGCACTTCCACTTATGCTCCTATAGCTTAGGGAAATTAAAATCAAAAAGACACAGCCACCCCAAAATTTGGGACGGCTCTGTTTACAAGAACCTCGTTTATGGTACAAGTTCAATATCATAGAAAGCGAAAAATGAATAAAGAATTTGTGGTACTTACGTACAATGCAATATCACTCAGCAATGAAATCTATGTCATCAGACCCGTAGCAGCATAATGAGTGCACTCAGGTACGATGATTCTAAGTGAAATATGTCACACAGAAAAAGAAATATCATAAGGTATCACTAATACACGGAATGTAAACTTGGCTACCCAGGAACTGAATTACAAAACAGAACAGGGTCTCAAATGTTGAAAACCAACTTATGCTTGCTTAAGGGAAAGGTGAGTGGGGTGCTGCATAAAACCAGAGATTGAAATTAGCACAGATACCGTTCCATAAGCCAAATATGTAATAGACAAGAGCTACTCCTTGCTCAACGAAGTGGACTCAACACCCCATATTAAACGCCTAAGAATATACCTGACTAGTAAGAATCTTAAAACCTATGGATTTACATGTCTCCAAAAGAGAATCAAGCGTGTGTACAGCAGCATAAACGCAGCAGTGATAGGATTAGTGAGTTTCGGTGAGCAAATGCAGACCCTTTGAAGTCATATTGCATGGTACCCATTCCATGGGTCTCAACTCTCCAGGTTTAAGGGATTCTTCCTTCAGCTAAAACATGCATGTGGAACCCAGAGTATGATCCACCGTGTGATCGGGAAACGTGTTCAAATGTTTCTCAGTTTTCGTCCCTGGTACTCGGGTGCAACATTCCAGACGCTTTACTAACACTCTCCCCACTTGGAGAGTCAGTGCCTTTAACCTCCTGTTTGGCCCAGTTTGCAATTTCTGCGGGAAATGAACAGGAATAGGGAGAACCAATGAGAGACTAGCTGGAGGTGTCTAGATGGGCAAATTTAACTCTCATTTCCCACCAGGAAGAGGAATTAACCAAAGGCTCAGCTTGCCGTGCCGGAACCACACTAGAGCCTGAAGCAATCTTGCGATGTTGCGGCCAGCTCACAATAAAGAGAGTTGAAGAAAGGATCTCAGGGGCACTGTCACTCACAAACCTGCAGAGTTATAAATGACAGCTATCATCCAAAAATATATTGAAGTAAGGCTGCCAAGAGGACTTGAAAGCGGGGCACAATTGCAGGACACCGATTTCAGGAGGTAGACTGGAATTGCATGAAAAGCATAGGAGAAGAGGCAGAACGTCCACAATGATGCACTTGGCCAAAAAGGGCGTATGCGTTTTTTCCTGAATATATTCAGGAAAAAACGCATACGCCCTTTTTGGCCAACCAAGCAAGCTTGCAAAGGAAATCTGCACTACAATGAAGTCTCACTGCCCCCCGGGCAAAAGGGCCATCTGAAAAAAGTGTAAAATCCAGAAAGGCAGGACAGGCCATGGAGAACTGGGAGCCTTGTTATGCTGATGGGCGGGATGTAAATTGCCAACAGCCACTCTGGAGAAGTGTATGGTGTTTCCTGAAACATCTAAAAAACAAAGCAACAGAGCCTAGGGCACTTCCACTTATGCTCCTATAGCTTAGGGAAATTAAAATCAAAAAGACACAGCCACCCCAAAGTTTGAAATGGCTCTGTTTACCAGATCCTCGTTTATGGTACAAGTTCAATATCACAGAAAGCGAAAAATGAATAAAGAATTTGTGGTACTTACGTACAATGCAATATCACTCAGCAATGAAATCTATGTCATCAGGCCCATAGCAGCATAATGAGTGGACTCAGGTACGATGATTCTAAGAGAAATAAGTCACACAGAAAAAGAAATATCATAAGGTATCACTAATACACGGAATGTAAACTTGGCTACCCAGGAACTGAATTACAAAACAGAACAGGGTCTCAAATGTAGAAAACCAACTTATGCTTGCTTAAGGGGAAAGGTGAGTTGGGGTGCTGCATAAAACCAGAGATTGAAATTAGCACAGATACCGTTCCATAAGCCAAGTATGTAATAGACAAGAGCTACTCCTTCCTCAACGAAGTGGACTCAACACCCCATATTAAACGCCTAAGAATATACCTGACTAGTAAGAATCTTAAAACCTATGGATTTACATGTCTCCGAAAGACAATCAAGCGTGTGTACAGAAGCATAAACGCAGCAGTGATAGGATTGGTGAGGTTCGGTGAGCAAATGCAGACCCTTTGAAGTCATATTGCATGGTAACCATTCCATGGGTCACAACTCTGCAGGTTTAAGGGATTCCTCCTTCAGCTAAAACATGCATGTGGAACCCAGAGTATGATCCACCGTGTGATCGGGAAACGTGTTCAAATGTGTCTCAGTTTTCGTCCCCTGGTACACGGGTGCAACATTCCAGACGCTTTACTAACACTCTCCCCACTTGGAGAGTCAGTGCCTTTAACCTCCTGTTTGACCCAGTTTGCAATTTCTGCGGCAAATGAACAGGAATAGGGAGAACCAATGAGAGACTAGCTGGAGGTGTCTGGACGGGCAAATTTAACTCTCATTTCCCACCAGGAAGAGGAATTAACCAAAGGCTCAGATTGCCATGCCGGAACCACACTAGGGCCTGAAGCAATCTTGCGGTGTTGCGGCCAGCTCACAAGAAAGCGAGTTTAACAAAGGAGCTCAGGGGCACTGTCATTCACAAACCTGCAGAGTTATAAATGACAGCTATCGTCCAAAAATATATTGAAGTAAGGCTGCCAAGAGGACTTGAAAGCGGGGCAGAATTGCAGGACACCGATTTCAGGAGGTAGACTGGAATTGCATGAAAAGCATAGGAAAAGAGGCAGAACGTCCACAATGATGCACTTGGCCAAAAAGGGCGTATGCGTTTTTTCCTGAATATATTCAGGAAAAAACGCATACGCCCTTTTTGGCCAACCAAGCAAGCTTGCAAAGGAAATCTGCACTACAATGAAGTCTCACTGCCCCCCGGGCAAAAGGGCCATCTGAAAAAAGTGTAAAATCCAGAAAGGCAGGACAGGCCATGGAGAACTGGGAGCCTTGTTATGCTGATGGGCGGGATGTAAATTGCCAACAGCCACTCTGGAGAAGTGTATGGTGTTTCCTGAAACATCTAAAAAACAAAGCAACAGAGCCTAGGGCACTTCCACTTATGCTCCTATACCTTAGGGAAATTAAAATAAAAAAGACACAGCCACCCCAAAGTTTGGGACGGCTCTGTTTACAAGAACCTCGTTTATGGTACAAGTTCAATATCACAGAAAGCGAAAAATGAATAAAGAATCTGTGGTACTTACGTACAATGCAATATCACTCAGCAATGAAATCTATGTCATCAGGCCCGTAGCAGCATAATGAGTGGACTCAGGTACGATGATTCTAAGAGAAATAGGTCACACAGAAAAAGAAATATCATAAGGTATCACTAATACACGGAATGTAAACTTGGCTACCCAGGAACTGAATTACAAAACAGAACATGGTCTCAAATGTAGAAAACTAACTTATGCTTGCTTAAGGGGAAAGGTGAGTTAGGGTGCTGCATAAAACCAGAGATTGAAATTAGTACAGATACCGTTCCATAAGCCAAATATGTAATAGACAAGAGCTACTCCTTGCTCACCGAAGTGGACTCAACACCCCATATTAAACGCCTAAGAATATACCTGACTACTAAGAATCTTAAAACCTATGGATTTACATGTCTCCAAAAGAGAATCAAGTGTGTGTACAGCAGCATAAACGCAGCAGTGATAGGATTGGTGAGGTTCGGTGAGCAAATGCAGACCCTTTGAAGTCATATTGCATGGTACCCATTCCATGGGTCTCAACTCTCCAGGTTTAAGGGATTCTTCCTTCAGCTAAAACATGCATGTGGAACCCAGAGTATGATCCACCGTGTGATCGGGAAACGTGTTCAAATATGTCTCAGTTTTCGTCCCCTGGTACTCGGGTGCAACATTCCAGACGCTTTACTAACACTCTCCCCACTTGGAGAGTCAGTGCCTTTAACCTCCTGTTTGGCCCAGTTTGCAATTTCTGCGGGAAATGAACAGGAATAGGGAGAACCAATGAGAGACTAGCTGGAGGTGTCTGGACGGGCAAATTTAACTCTCATTTCCCACCAGGAAGAGGAATTAACCAAAGGCTCAGCTTGCCATGCCGGAACCACACTAGGGCCTGAAGCAATCTTGCGGTGTTGCGGCCAGCTCACAAGAAAGCGAGTTGAAGAAAGGAGCTCAGGGGCACTGTCATTCACAAACCTGCAGAGTTATAAATGACAGCTATGGTCCAAAAATATATTGAAGTAAGGCTGCCAAGAGCACTTGAAAGCGGGGCAGAATTGCAGGAAACCGATTTCAGGAGGTAGACTGGAATTGCATGAAAAGCATAGGAAAAGAGGCAGAACGTCCACAATGATGCACTTGGCCAAAAAGGGCGTATGCGTTTTTTCCTGAATATATTCAGGAAAAAACGCATACGCCCTTTTTGGCCAACCAAGCAAGCTTGCAAAGGAAATCTGCACTACAATGAAGTCTCACTGCCCCACGGGCAAAAGGGCCATCTGAAAAAGGTGTAAAACCCAGAAAGGCAGGACAGGCCATGGAGAACTGGGAGCCTTGTTATGCTGATGGGCGGGATGTAAATTGCCAACAGCCACTCTGGAGAAGTGTATGGTGTTTCCTGAAACATCTAAAAAACAAAGCAACAGAGCCTAGGGCACTTCCACTTATGCTCCTATAGCTTAGGGAAATTAAAATCAAAAAGACACAGCCACCCCAAAGTTTGGGACGGCTCTGTTTACAAGAACCTCGTTTATGGTACAAGTTCAATATCACAGAAAGCGAAAAATGAATAAAGAATTTGTGGTATTTACGTACAATGCAATATCACTCAGCAATGAAATCTATGTCATCAGGCCCGTAGCACCATAATGACTGGATTCAGATACGATGATTCTAAGAGAAATAAGTCACACAGAAAAAGAAACATCATAAGATATCACTAATACACGGAATGTAAACTTGGCTGCCCAGGAACTGAATTACAAAACAGAACAGGGACTCAAATGTAGAAAACCAACTTATGCTTGCTTAAGGGGAAAGGTGAGTTAGGGTGCTGCATAATACCACAGATTGAAATTAGTACAGATACCGTTCCATAAGCCAAATATGTAATAGTCAAGAGCTACTCCTTGCTCAACGAAGTGGACTCAACACCCCATATTAAACGCCTAAGAATATACCTGAGTAGTAAGAATCTTAAAACCTATGGATTGACATGTCTCCGAAAGAGATTCAAGCATGTGTACAGCATCATAAACGCAGCAGTGATAGGATTGGTGAGGTTCGGTGAGCAAATGCAGACACTTTGAAGTCATATTGCATGGTACCCATTCCATGGGTCTCAACTCTCCAGGTTTAAGGGATTCTTCCTTCAGCTAAAACATGCATATGGAACCCAGAGTATGATCCACCGTGTGATCGGGAAACGTGTTCAAATGTGTCTCAGTTTTCGTCCCCTGGTACTCGGGTGCAACATTCCAGACGCTTTACTAACACTCTCCCCACTTGGAGAGTCAGTGCCTTTAAGCTTCTCTTTGGCCCAGTTTGCAATTTCTGCGGGAAATGAACAGGAATAGGGAGAACCAATGAGAGACTAGCTGGAGGTGTCTGGACGTGCAAATTTAACTCTCATTTCCCACCAGGAAGAGGAATTAACCAAAGGCTCAGCTTGCCGTGCCGGAACCACACTAGGGCCTGAAGCAATCTTGCGGTGTTGCGGCCAGCTCACAAGAAAGCGAGTTGAACAAAGGAGCTCAGGGGCACTGTCATTCACAAACCTGCAGAGTTATAAATGACACCTTTCGTCCAAAAATATATTGAAGTAAGGCTGCCAAGAGCACTTGAAAGCGGGGCAGAATTGCAGGACACCGATTTCAGGAGGTAGACTGGAATTGCATGAAAAGCATAGGAAAAGAGGCAGAACGTCCACAATGATGCACTTGGCCAAAAAGGGCATATGCGTTTTTTCCTGAATATATTCAGGAAAAAACACATACGCACTTTTTGGCCAACCAAGCAAGCTTGCAAAGGAAATCTGCACTACAATGAAGTCTCACTGCCCCCCGGGCAAAAGGGCCATCTGAAAAAAGTGTAAAATCCAGAAAGGCAGGACAGGCCATGGAGAACTGGGAGCCTTGTTATGCTGATGGGCGGGATGTAAATTGCCAACAGCCACTCTGGAGAAGTGTATGGTGTTTCCTGAAACATCTAAAAAACAAAGCAACAGAGCCTAGGGCACTTCCACTTATGCTCCTATAGCTTAGGGAAATTAAAATCAAAAAGACACAGCCACCCCAAAGTTTGGGACGGCTCTGTTTACAAGATCCTCGTTTATGGTACAAGTTCAATATCACAGAAAGCGAAAAATGAATAAAGAATTTGTGGTACTTACGTACAATGAAATATCACTCAGCAATGAAATCTATGTCATCAGACCCGTAGCAGCATAATGAGTGGACTCAGGTACGATGATTCTAAGAGAAATAAGTCACACAGAAAAAGAAATATCATAAGGTATCACTAATACACGGAATGTAAACTTGGCTACCCAGGAACTGAATTACAAAACAGAACTGGGTCTCAAATGTACAAAACCAACTTATGCTTGCTTAAGGGGAAAGGTGAGTTGGGGTGCTGCATAAAACCAGAGATTGAAATTAGCACAGATACCGTTCCATAAGCCAAATATATAATAGACAAGAGCTACTGCTTCCTCAACGAAGTGGACTCAACACCACATATTAAACGCCTAAGAGTATACCTGACTAGTAAGAATCTTAAAACCTATGGATTTACATGTCTCCGAAAGAGAATCAAGCATGTGTACAGCAGCATAAACGCAGCAGTGATAGGATTGGTGAGGTTCGGTGAGCAAATGCAGACCCTTTGAAGTCATATTGCATGGTACCCATTCCATGGGTCTCAACTCTCCAGGTTTAAGGGATTCTTCCTTCAGCTAAAACATGCATGTGGAACCCAGAGTATGATCCACCGTGTGATCGGGAAACGTGTTCAAATATGTCTCAGTTTAAGTCCCCTGGTACTCGGGTGCAACATTCCAGACGCTTTACTAACACTCTCCCCACTTGGAGAGTCAGTGCCTTTAACCTCCTGTTTGGCCCAGTTTGCAATTTCTGAGGGAAATGAACAGGAATAGGGAGAACCAATGAGAGACTAGCTGGAGGTGTCTGGACGGGCAAATTTAACTCTCATTTCCCACCAGGAAGAGGAATTAACCAAAGGCTCATCTTGCCGTGCCGGAAGCACACTAGGGCCTGAAGCAATCTTGCGGTGTTGCGGCCAGCTCACAAGAAAGCGAGTTGAACAAAGGATCTCAGGGGCACTGTCATTCACAAACCTGCAGAGTTATAAATGACAGCTATCGTCCAAAAATATATTGAAGTAAGGCTGCCAAGAGCACTTGAAAGCGGGGCAGAATTGCAGGACACCGATTTCAGGAGGTAGACTGGAATTGCATGAAAAGCATAGGAAAAGAGGCAGAACGTCCACAATGATGCACTTGGCCAAAAAGGGCGTATGCGTTTTTTCCTGAATATATTCAGGAAAAAACGCATATGCCCTTTTTGGCCAACCAAGCAAGCTTGCAAAGGAAATCTGCACTACAATGAAGTCTCACTGCCCCCCGGGCAAAAGGGCCATCTGAAAAAAGTGTAAAATCCAGAAAGGCAGGACAGGCCATGGAGAACTGGGAGCCTTGTTATGCTGATGGGCGGGATGTAAATTGCCAACAGCCACTCTGGAGAAGTGTATGGTGTTTCCTGAAACATCTAAAAAACAAAGCAACAGAGCCTAGGGCACTTCCACTTATGCTCCTATAGCTTAGGGAAATTAAAATCAAAAAGACACAGCCACCCCAAAGTTTGGGACGGCTCTGTTTACAAGAACCTCGTTTATGGTACAAGTTCAATATCACAGAAAGCGAAAAATGAATAAAGAATTTGTGGTACTTACGTACAATGCAATATCACTCAGCAATGAAATCTATGTCATCAGACCCGTAGCAGCATAATGAGTGGACTCAGGTACGATGATTCTAAGAGAAATAACTCACACAGAAAAAGAAATATCATAAGGTATCACTAATACACGGAATGTAAACTTGGCTACCCAGGAACTGAATTACAAAACAGAACAGGGTCTCAAATGTAGAAAACCAACTTATGCTTGCTTAAGGGGAAAGGTGAGTGGGGTGCTGCATAAAACCAGAGATTGAAATTAGCACAGATACCGTTCCATAAGCCAAATATGTAATAGACAAGAGCTACTGCTTCCTCAACGAAGTGGACTCAACACCACATATTAAACGCCTAAAAATATACCTGACTAGTAAGAATCTTAAAACCTATGGAATTACATGTCTCCGAAAGGGAATCAAGCGTGTGTACAGCAGCATAAACGCAGCAGTGATAGGATTGGTGAGGTTCGGTGAGCAAATGCAGACCCTTTGAAGTCATATTGCATGGTACCCATTCCATGGGTCACAACTCTGCAGGTTTAAGGGATTCCTCCTTCAGCTAAAACATGCATGTGGAACCCAGAGTATGATCCACCGTGTGATCGGGAAACGTGTTCAAATGTGTCTCAGTTTTCGTCCCCTGGTACACGGGTGCAACATTCCAGACGCTTTACTAACACTCTCCCCACTTGGAGAGTCAGTGCCTTTAACCTCCTGTTTGGCCCAGTTTGCAATTTCTGCGGGAAATGAACAGGAATAGGGAGAACCAATGAGAGACTAGCTGGAGGTGTCTGGACGGGCAAATTTAACTCTCATTTCCCACCAGGAAGAGGAATTAACCAAAGGCTCAGCTTGCCATGCCGGAAACACACTAGGACCTGAAGCAATCCTGCGGTGTTGCGGCCAGCTCACAATAAAGAGAGCTGAAGAAAGGAGCTGAGGGGCACTGTCATTCACAAACCTGCAGAGTTATAAATGACAGCTATCGTCCAAAAATATATTGAAGTAAGGCTGCCAAGAGCACTAGAAAACGGGGCAGAATTGCAGGAAACCGATTTCAGGAGGTAGACTGGAATTGCATGAAAAGCATAGGAAAAGAGGCAGAACGTCCACAATGATGCACTTGGCCAAAAAGGGCGTATGCGTTTTTTCCTGAATATATTCAGGAAAAAACGCATACGCCCTTTTTGGCCAACCAAGCAAGCTTGCAAAGGAAATCTGCACTACAATGAAGTCTCACTGCCCCCCGGGCAAAAGGGCCATCTGAAAAAGGTGTAAAACCCAGAAAGGCAGGACAGGCCATGGAGAACTGGGAGCCTTGTTATGCTGATGGGCGGGATGTAAATTGCCAACAGCCACTCTGGAGAAGTGTATGGTGTTTCCTGAAACATCTAAAAAACAAAGCAACAGAGCCTAGGGCACTTCCACTTATGCTCCTATAGCTTAGGGAAATTAAAATCAAAAAGACACAGCCACCCCAAAGTTTGGGACGGCTCTGTTTACAAGATCCTCGTTTATGGTACAAGTTCAATATCACAGAAAGTGAAAAATGAATAAAGAATTTGTGGTACTTACGTACAATGAAATATCACTCAGCAATGAAATCTATGTCATCAGACCCGTAGCAGCATAATGAGTGGACTCAGGTACGATGATTCTAAGAGAAATAAGTCACACAGAAAAAGAAATATCATAAGGTATCACTAATACACGGAATGTAAACTTGGCTACCCAGGAACTGAATTACAAAACAGAACAGGGTCTCAAATGTACAAAACCAACTTATGCTTGCTTAAGGGGAAAGGTGAGTTGGGGTGCTGCATAAAACCAGAGATTGAAATTAGCACAGATACCGTTCCATAAGCCAAATATGTAATAGACAAGAGCTACTGCTTCCTCAACGAAGTGGACTCAACACCACATATTAAACGCCTAAGAGTATACCTGACTAGTAAGAATCTTAAAACCTATGGATTTACATGTCTCCGAAAGAGAATCAAGCATGTGTACAGCAGCATAAACGCAGCAGTGATAGGATTGGTGAGGTTCGGTGAGCAAATGCAGACCCTTTGAAGTCATATTGCATGGTACCCATTCCATGGGTCTCAAGTCTCCAGGTTTAAGGGATTCTTCCTTTAGCTAAAACATGCATGTGGAACCCAGAGTATGATCCACCGTGTGATCGGGAAACGTGTTCAAATATGTCTCAGTTTAAGTCCCCTGGTACTCGGGTGCAACATTCCAGACGCTTTACTAACACTCTCCCCACTTGGAGAGTCAGTGCCTTTAACCTCCTGTTTGGCCCAGTTTGCAATTTCTGCGGGAAATAAACAGGAATAGGGAGAACCAATGAGAGACTAGCTGGAGGTGCCTGGACGTGCAAATTTAACTCTCATTTCCCACCAGGAAGAGGAATTAACCAAAGGCTCAGATTGCCATGCCAGAACCACACTAGGGCCTGAAGCAATCTTGCGGTGTTGCGGCCATCTCACAAGAAAGCGAGTTGAACAAAGGAGCTCAGGGGCACTGTCATTCACAAACCTGCAGAGTTATAAATGACAGCTATCGTCCAAAAATATATTGAAGTAAGGCTGCCAAGAGGACTTGAAAGCGGGGCACAATTGCAGGAGACCGATTTCAGGAGGTAGACTGGAATTGCATGAAAAGCATAGGAAAAGAGGCAGAACGTCCACAATGATGCACTTGGCCAAAAAGGGCGTATGCGTTTTTTCCTGAATATATTCAGGAAAAAACGCATACGCCCTTTTTGGCCAACCAAGCAAGCTTGCAAAGGAAATCTGCACTACAATGAAGTCTCACTGCCCCACGGGCAAAAGGGCCATCTGAAAAAAGTGTAAAATCCAGAAAGGCAGAACAGGCCATGGAGAACTGGGAGCCTTGTTATGCTGATGGGCGGGATGTAAATTGCCAACAGCCACTCTGGAGAAGTGTATGGTGTTTCCTGAAACATCTAAAAAACAAAGCAACAGAGCCTAGGGCACTTCCACTTATGCTCCTATAGCTTAGGGAAATTAAAATCAAAAAGACACAGCCACCCCAAAGTTTGGGACGGCTCTGTTTACAAGAACCTCGTTTATGGTACAAGTTCAATATCACAGAAAGCGAAAAATGAATAAAGAATTTGTGGTACTTACGTACAATGCAATATCACTCAGCAATGAAATCTATGTCATCAGACCCGTAGCAGCATAATGAGTGGACTCAGGTACGATGATTCTAAGAGAAATAACTCACACAGAAAAAGAAATATCATAAGGTATCACTAATACACGGAATGTAAACTTGGTTACCCAGGAACTGAATTAAAAAACAGAACAGGGTCTCAAATGTAGAAAACCAACTTATGCTTGCTTAAGGGGAAAGGTGAGTGGGGTGCTGCATAAAACCAGAGATTGAAATTAGCACAGATACCGTTCCATAAGCCAAATATGTAATAGACAAGAGCTACTGCTTCCTCAACGAAGTGGACTCAACACCACATATTAAACGCCTAAGAATATACCTGACTAGTAAGAATCTTAAAACCTATGGATTTACATGTCTCCGAAAGGGAATCAAGCATGTGTACAGCAGCATAAACGCAGCAGTGATAGGATTGGTGAGGTTCGGTGAGCAAATGCAGACCCTTTGAAGTCATATTGCATGGTACCCATTCCATGGGTCACAACTCTGCAGGTTTAAGGGATTCCTCCTTCAGCTAAAACATGCATGTGGAACCCAGAGTATGATCCACCGTGTGATCGGGAAACGTGTTCAAATGTGTCTCAGTTTTCGTCCCCTGGTACACGGGTGCAACATTCCAGACGCTTTACTAACACTCTCCCCACTTGGAGAGTCAGTGCCTTTAACCTCCTGTTTGGCCCAGTTTGCAATTTCTGCGGGAAATGAACAGGAATAGGGAGAACCAATGAGAGACTAGCTGGAGGTGTCTGGACGGGCAAATTTAACTCTCATTTCCCACCAGGAAGAGGAATTAACCAAAGGCTCAGCTTGCCGTGCCGGAACCACACTAGGACCTGAAGCAATCCTGCGGTGTTGCGGCCAGCTCACAATAAAGAGAGCTGAAGAAAGGAGCTGAGGGGCACTGTCATTCACAAACCTGCAGAGTTATAAATGACAGCTATCGTCCAAAAATATATTGAAGTAAGGCTGCCAAGAGCACTTGAAAGCGGGGCAGAATTGCAGGACACCGATTTCAGGAGGTAGACTGGAATTGCATGAAAAGCATAGGAAAAGAGGCAGAACGTCCACAATGATGCACTTGGCCAAAAAGGGCGTATGCGTTTTTTCCTGAATATATTCAGGAAAAAACGCATACGCCCTTTTTGGCCAACCAAGCAAGCTTGCAAAGGAAATCTGCACTACAATGAAGTCTCACTGCCCCCCGGGCAAAAGGGCCATCTGAAAAAAGTGTAAAATCCAGAAAGGCAGGACAGGCCATGGAGAACTGGGAGCCTTGTTATGCTGATGGGCGGGATGTAAATTGCCAACAGCCACTCTGGAGAAGTGTATGGTGTTTCCTGAAACATCTAAAAAACAAAGCAACAGAGCCTAGGGCACTTCCACTTATGCTCCTATACCTTAGGGAAATTAAAATAAAAAAGACACAGCCACCCCAAAGTTTGGGACGGCTCTGTTTACAAGAACCTCGTTTATGGTACAAGTTCAATATCACAGAAAGCGAAAAATGAATAAAGAATTTGTGGTACTTACGTACAATGCAATATCACTCAGCAATGAAATCTATGTCATCAGACCCGTAGCAGCATAATGAGTGGACTCAGGTACGATGATTCTAAGAGAAATAAGTCACACAGAAAAAGAAATATCATAAGGTATCACTAATACACGGAATGTAAACTTGGCTACCCAGGAACTGAATTACAAAACAGAACAGGGTCTCAAATGTAGAAAACCAACTTATGCTTGCTTAAGGGGAAAGGTGAGTTGGGGTGCTGCATAAAACCAGAGATTGAAATTAGCACAGATACCGTTCCATAAGCCAAATATGTAATAGACAAGAGCTACTCCTTCCTCAACGAAGTGAACTCAACACCACATATTAAACGCCTAAGAATATAGCTGACTAGTAAGAATCTTAAAACCTATGGATTTACATGTGTCCGAAAGGGAATCAAGCATGTGTACAGCAGCATAAACGCAGCAGTGATAGGATTGGTGAGGTTCGGTGAGCAAATGCAGACCCTTTGAAGTCATATTGCATGGTACCCATTCCATGGGTCACAACTCTGCAGGTTTAATGGATTCCTCCTTCAGCTAAAACATGCATGTGGAACCCAGAGTATGATCCACCGTGTGATCGGGAAACGTGTTCAAATATGTCTCAGTTTAAGTCCCCTGGTACTCGGGTGCAACATTCCAGACGCTTTACTAACACTCTCCCCACTTGGAGAGTCAGTGCCTTTAACCTCCTGTTTGGCCCAGTTTGCAATTTCTGCGGGAAATGAACAGGAATAGGGAGAACCAATGAGAGACTAGCTGGAGGTGTCTGGACGGGCAAATTTAACTCTCATTTCCCACCAGGAAGAGGAATTAACCAAAGGCTCAGCTTGCCGTGCCGGAACCACACTAGGGCCTGAAGCAGTCTTGCGGTGTTGCGGCCAGCTCACAATAAAGAGAGCTGAAGAAAGGAGCTCAGGGGCACTGTCATTCAAAAACCTGCAGAGTTATAAATGACAGCTATCGTCCAAAAATATATTGAAGTAAGGCTGCCAAGAGCACTTGAAAGCGGGGCAGAATTGCAGGACACCGATTTCAGGAGGTAGACTGGAATTGCATGAAAAGCATAGGAAAAGAGGCAGAACGTCCACAATGATGCACTTGGCCAAAAAGGGCGTATGCGTTTTTTCCTGAATATATTCAGGAAAAAATGCATACGCCCTTTTTGGCCAACCAAGCAAGCTTGCAAAGGAAATCTGCACTACAATGAAGTCTCACTGCCCCACGGGCAAAAGGGCCATCTGAAAAAAGTGTAAAATCCAGAAAGGCAGGACAGGCCATGGAGAACTGGGAGCCTTGTTATGCTGATGGGCGGGATGTAAATTGCCAACAGCCACTCTGGAGAAGTGTATGGTGTTTCCTGAAACATCTAAAAAACAAAGCAACAGAGCCTAGGGCACTTCCACTTATGCTCCTATAGCATAGGGAAAGTAAAATCAAAAAGACACAGCCACCCCAAAGTTTGGGACGGCTCTGTTTACAAGATCCTCGTTTATGGTACAAGTTCAATATCACAGAAAGCGAAAAATGAATAAAGAATTTGTGGTACTTACGTACAATGCAATATCACTCAGCAATGAAATCTATGTCATCAGACCCGTAGCAGCATAATGAGTGGACTCAGGTACGATGATTCTAAGTGAAATATGTCACACAGAAAAAGAAATATCATAAGGTATCACTAATACACGGAATGTAAACTTGGCTACCCAGGAACTGAATTACAAAACAGAACAGGGTCTCAAATGTTGAAAACCAACTTATGCTGGCTTAAGGGAAAGGTGAGTTGGGGTGCTGCATAAAACCAGAGATTGAAATTAGCACAGATACCGTTCCATAAGCCAAATATGTAATAGACAAGAGCTACTCCTTGCTCAACGAAGTGGACTCAACACCCCATATTAAACGCCTAAGAATATACCTGACTAGTAAGAATCTTAAAACCTATGGATTTACATGTCTCCAAAAGAGAATCAAGCGTGTGTACAGCAGCATAAACGCAGCAGTGATAGGATTGGTGAGGTTCGGTGAGCAAATGCAGACACTTTGAAGTCATATTGCATGGTACCCATTCCATGGGTCTCAACTCTCCAGGTTTAAGGGATTCTTCCTTCAGCTAAAACATGCATGTGGAACCCAGAGTATGATCCACCGTGTGATCGGGAAACGTGTTCAAATGTGTCTCAGTTTTCATCCCTGGTACTCGGGTGCAACATTCCAGACGCTTTACTAACACTCTCCCCACTTGGAGAGTCAGTGCCTTTAACCTCCTGTTTGGCCCAGTTTGCAATTTCTGCGGGAAATGAACAGGAATAGGGAGAACCAATGAGAGACTAGCTGGAGGTGTCTGGACGGGCAAATTTAACTCTCATTTCCCACCAGGAAGAGGAATTAACCAAAGGCTCAGCTTGCTGTGCCGGAACCACACTAGGGCCTGAAGCAATCTTGCGGTGTTGCGGCCAGCTCACAAGAAAGCGAATTGAACAAAGGAGCTCAGGGGCACTGTCATTCACAAACCTGCAGAGTTATAAATGACAGCTATCGTCCAAAAATATATTGAAGTAAGGCTGCCAAGAGCACTTGAAAGCGGGGCAGAATTGCAGGAAACCGATTTCAGGAGGTAGACTGGAATTGCATGAAACGCATAGGAAAAGAGGCAGAACGTCCACAATGATGCACTTGGGCAAAAAGGGCGTATGCGTTTTTTCCTGAATATATTCAGGAAAAAACGCATACGCCCTTTTTGGCCAACCAAGCAAGCTTGCAAAGGAAATCTGCACTACAATGAAGTCTCACTGCCCCACGGGCAAAAGGGCCATCTGAAAAAAGTGTAAAATCCAGAAAGGCAGGACAGGCCATGGAGAACTGGGAGCCTTGTTATGCTGATGGGCGGGATGTAAATTGCCAACAGCCACTCTGGAGAAGTGTATGGTGTTTCCTGAAACATCTAAAAAACAAAGCAACAGAGCCTAGGGCACTTCCACTTATGCTCCTATAGCTTAGGGAAATTAAAATCAAAAAGACACAGCCACCCCAAAGTTTGGGACGGCTCTGTTTACAAGATCCTCGTTTATGGTACAAGTTCAATATCACAGAAAGCGAAAAATGAATAAAGAATTTGTGGTACTTACATACAATGCAATACCACTCAGCAATGAAATCTATGTCATCAGGCCCGTAGCAGCATAATGAGTGGCCTCAGGTACGATGATTCTAAGAGAAATAAGTCACACAGAAAAAGAAATATCATAAGGTATCACTAATACACGGAATGTAAACTTGGCTACCCAGGAACTGAATTACAAAACAGAACAGGGTCTCAAATGTACAAAACCAACTTATGCTTGCTTAAGGGGAAAAGTCAGTTGGGGTGCTGCATAAAACAGAGATTGAGGGCTTCCCTGGTGGCTCAGAGGTTGAAAGTCCGCCTGCCGTTGCAGGGGACACGGGTGCGTGCCCCGATCCGGGAGGATCCCACATGCCGCGGAGTGGCTGGGCCCGTGAGCCTTGGCTGCTGAGCCTGCGCATCTGGAGCCTGTGCTCCGCAACGGGAGACGCCACAACAATGATAGGCCTCCGTAAAAAAAAAAAAAAAAAAAACCAGAGATTGAAATTAGCACAGATACCATTCCATAAGCCAAGTATGTAATAGACAAGAGCTACTGCTTGCTCAACGAAGTGGACTCAACACCTCATATTAAACGCCTAAGAATATACCTGACTAGTAAGAATCTTAAAACCTATGGATTTACATGTCTCCGAAAGAGAATCAAGCGTGTGTACAGAAGCATAAACGCAGCAGTGATAGGATTGGTGAGGTTCGGTGAGCAAATGCAGACCCTTTGAAGTCATATTGCATGGTACCCATTCCATGGGTCTCAACTCTCCAGGTTTAAGGGATTCTTCCTTCAGCTAAAACATGCATGTGGAACCCAGAGTATGATCCACCATGTGATCGGGAAACGTGTTCAAATATGTCTCTGTTTAAGTCCCCTGGTACTCGGGTGCAACATTCCAGACGCTTTGCTAACACTCTCCCCACTTGGAGAGTCAGTGCCTTTAACCTCCTGTTTGGCCCAGTTTGCAATTTCTACGGGAAATGAACAGGAATAGGGAGAACCAATGAGAGACTAGCTGGAGGTGTCTGGACGGGCAAATTTAACTCTCATTTCCCACCAGGAAGAGGAATTAACCAAAGGCTCAGCTTGCCGTGCCGGAACCACACTAGGGCCTGAAGCAATCTTGCGGTGTTGCGGCCAGCTCACAAGAAAGCGAATGAACAAAGGAGCTCAGGGGCACTGTAATTCACAAACCTGCAGAGTTATAAATGACAGCTATCGTCCAAAAATATATTGAAGTAAGGCTGCCAAGAGGACTTGAAAGCGGGGCAGAATTGCAGGAAACCGATTTCAGGAGGTAGACTGGAATTGCATGAAAAGCATAGGAAAAGAGGCAGAACGTCCACAATGATGCACTTGGCCAAAAAGGGCGTATGCGTTTTTTCCTGAATATATTCAGGAAAAAACGCATACGCCCTTTTTGCCAACCAAGCAAGCTTGCAAAGGAAATCTGCACTACAATGAAGTCTCACTGCCCCCGGGTAAAAGGGCCATCTGAAAAAAGTGTAAAATCCAGAAAGGCAGGACAGGCCATGGAGAACTGGGAGCCTTGTTATGCTGATGGGCGGGATGTCAATTGCCAACAGCCACTCTGGAGAAGTGTATGGTGTTTCCTGAAACATCTAAAAAACAAAGCAACAGAGCCTAGGGCACTTCCACTTATGCTCCTATAGCTTAGGGAAATTAAAATCAAAAAGACACAGCCACCCCAAAGTTTGGGACGGCTCTGTTTACAAGATCCTTGTTTATGGTACAAGTTCAATATCACAGAAAGCGAAAAATGAATAAAGAATTTGTGGTACTTACGTACAATGCAATATCACTCAGCAATGAAATCTATGTCATCAGGCCCATAGCAGCATAATGAGTGGACTCAGGTACGATGATTCTAAGAGAAATAAGTCACACAGAAAAAGAAATATCATAAGGTATCACTAATACACGGAATGTAAACTTGGCTACCCAGGAACTGAATTACAAAACAGAACTGGGTCTCAAATGTACAAAACCAACTTATGCTTGCTTAAGGGGAAAGGTGAGTTGGGGTGCTGCATAAAACCAGAGATTGAAATTAGCACAGATACCGTTCCATAAGCCAAATATATAATAGACAAGAGCTACTGCTTCCTCAACGAAGTGGACTCAACACCACATATTAAACGCCTAAGAGTATACCTGACTAGTAAGAATCTTAAAACCTATGGATTTACATGTCTCCGAAAGAGAATCAAGCATGTGTACAGCAGCATAAACGCAGCAGTGATAGGATTGGTGAGGTTCGGTGAGCAAATGCAGACCCTTTGAAGTCATATTGCATGGTACCCATTCCATGGGTCTCAACTCTCCAGGTTTAAGGGATTCTTCCTTCAGCTAAAACATGCATGTGGAACCCAGAGTATGATCCACCGTGTGATCGGGAAACGTGTTCAAATATGTCTCAGTTTAAGTCCCCTGGTACTCGTGTGCAACATTCCAGACGCTTTACTAACACTCTCCCCACTTGGAGAGTCAGTGCCTTTAACCTCCTGTTTGGCCCAGTTTGCAATTTCTGAGGGAAATGAACAGGAATAGGGAGAACCAATGAGAGACTAGCTGGAGGTGTCTGGACGGGCAAATTTAACTCTCATTTCCCACCAGGAAGACGAATTAACCAAAGGCTCATCTTGCCGTGCCGGAACCACACTAGGGCCTGAAGCAATCTTGCGGTGTTGCGGCCAGCTCACAAGAAAGCGAGTTGAACAAAGGAGCTCAGGGGCACTGTCATTCACAAACCTGCAGAGTTATAAATGACAGCTATCGTCCAAAAATATATTGAAGTAAGGCTGCCAAGAGCACTTGAAAGCGGGGCAGAATTGCAGGAAACCGATTTCAGGAGGTAGACTGGAATTGCATGAAAAGCATAGGAAAAGAGGCAGAACGTCCACAATGATGCACTTGGCCAAAAAGGGCGTATGAGTTTTTTCCTGAATATATTCAGGAAAAAACGCATATGCACTTTTTGGCCAACCAAGCAAGCTTGCAAAGGAAATCTGCACTACAATGAAGTCTCACTGCCCCCCGGGCAAAAGGGCCATCTGAAAAAAGTGTAAAATCCAGAAAGGCAGGACAGGCCATGGAGAACTGGGAGCCCTGTTATGCTGATGGGCGGGATGTAAATTGCCAACAGCCACTCAGGAGAAGTGTATGGTGTTTCCTGAAACATCTAAAAAACAAAGCAACAGAGCCTAGGGCACTTCCACTTATGCTCCTATAGCTTAGGGAAATTAAAATCAAAAAGACACAGCCACCCCAAAATTTGGGACGGCTCTGTTTACAAGAACCTCGTTTATGGTACAAGTTCAATATCATAGAAAGCGAAAAATGAATAAAGAATTTGTGGTACTTACGTACAATGCAATATCACTCAGCAATGAAATCTATGTCATCAGACCCGTAGCAGCATAATGAGTGCACTCAGGTACGATGATTCTAAGTGAAATATGTCACACAGAAAAAGAAATATCATAAGGTATCACTAATACACGGAATGTAAACTTGGCTACCCAGGAACTGAATTACAAAACAGAACAGGGTCTCAAATGTTGAAAACCAACTTATGCTTGCTTAAGGGAAAGGTGAGTGGGGTGCTGCATAAAACCAGAGATTGAAATTAGCACAGATACCGTTCCATAAGCCAAATATGTAATAGACAAGAGCTACTCCTTGCTCAACGAAGTGGACTCAACACCCCATATTAAACGCCTAAGAATATACCTGACTAGTAAGAATCTTAAAACCTATGGATTTACATGTCTCCAAAAGAGAATCAAGCGTGTGTACAGCAGCATAAACGCAGCAGTGATAGGATTAGTGAGTTTCGGTGAGCAAATGCAGACCCTTTGAAGTCATATTGCATGGTACCCATTCCATGGGTCTCAACTCTCCAGGTTTAAGGGATTCTTCCTTCAGCTAAAACATGCATGTGGAACCCAGAGTATGATCCACCGTGTGATCGGGAAACGTGTTCAAATGTTTCTCAGTTTTCGTCCCTGGTACTCGGGTGCAACATTCCAGACGCTTTACTAACACTCTCCCCACTTGGAGAGTCAGTGCCTTTAACCTCCTGTTTGGCCCAGTTTGCAATTTCTGCGGGAAATGAACAGGAATAGGGAGAACCAATGAGAGACTAGCTGGAGGTGTCTAGATGGGCAAATTTAACTCTCATTTCCCACCAGGAAGAGGAATTAACCAAAGGCTCAGCTTGCCGTGCCGGAACCACACTAGAGCCTGAAGCAATCTTGCGATGTTGCGGCCAGCTCACAATAAAGAGAGTTGAAGAAAGGATCTCAGGGGCACTGTCATTCACAAACCTGCAGAGTTATAAATGACAGCTATCATCCAAAAATATATTGAAGTAAGGCTGCCAAGAGGACTTGAAAGCGGGGCACAATTGCAGGACACCGATTTCAGGAGGTAGACTGGAATTGCATGAAAAGCATAGGAGAAGAGGCAGAACGTCCACAATGATGCACTTGGCCAAAAAGGGCGTATGCGTTTTTTCCTGAATATATTCAGGAAAAAACGCATACGCCCTTTTTGGCCAACCAAGCAAGCTTGCAAAGGAAATCTGCACTACAATGAAGTCTCACTGCCCCCCGGGCAAAAGGGCCATCTGAAAAAAGTGTAAAATCCAGAAAGGCAGGACAGGCCATGGAGAACTGGGAGCCTTGTTATGCTGATGGGCGGGATGTAAATTGCCAACAGCCACTCTGGAGAAGTGTATGGTGTTTCCTGAAACATCTAAAAAACAAAGCAACAGAGCCTAGGGCACTTCCACTTATGCTCCTATACCTTAGGGAAATTAAAATAAAAAAGACACAGCCACCCCAAAGTTTGGGACGGCTCTGTTTACAAGAACCTCGTTTATGGTACAAGTTCAATATCACAGAAAGCGAAAAATGAATAAAGAATCTGTGGTACTTACGTACAATGCAATATCACTCAGCAATGAAATCTATGTCATCAGGCCCGTAGCAGCATAATGAGTGGACTCAGGTACGATGATTCTAAGAGAAATAGGTCACACAGAAAAAGAAATATCATAAGGTATCACTAATACACGGAATGTAAACTTGGCTACCCAGGAACTGAATTACAAAACAGAACATGGTCTCAAATGTAGAAAACTAACTTATGCTTGCTTAAGGGGAAAGGTGAGTTAGGGTGCTGCATAAAACCAGAGATTGAAATTAGTACAGATACCGTTCCATAAGCCAAATATGTAATAGACAAGAGCTACTCCTTGCTCACCGAAGTGGACTCAACACCCCATATTAAACGCCTAAGAATATACCTGACTACTAAGAATCTTAAAACCTATGGATTTACATGTCTCCAAAAGAGAATCAAGTGTGTGTACAGCAGCATAAACGCAGCAGTGATAGGATTGGTGAGGTTCGGTGAGCAAATGCAGACCCTTTGAAGTCATATTGCATGGTACCCATTCCATGGGTCTCAACTCTCCAGGTTTAAGGGATTCTTCCTTCAGCTAAAACATGCATGTGGAACCCAGAGTATGATCCACCGTGTGATCGGGAAACGTGTTCAAATATGTCTCAGTTTTCGTCCCCTGGTACTCGGGTGCAACATTCCACACGCTTTACTAACACTCTCCCCACTTGGAGAGTCAGTGCCTTTAACCTCCTGTTTGGCCCAGTTTGCAATTTCTGCGGGAAATGAACAGGAATAGGGAGAACCAATGAGAGACTAGCTGGAGGTGTCTGGACGGGCAAATTTAACTCTCATTTCCCACAAGGAAGAGGAATTAACCAAAGGCTCAGCTTGCCATGCCGGAACCACACTAGGGCCTGAAGCAATCTTGCGGTGTTGCGGCCAGCTCACAAGAAAGCGAGTTGAAGAAAGGAGCTCAGGGGCACTGTCATTCACAAACCTGCAGAGTTATAAATGACAGCTATGGTCCAAAAATATATTGAAGTAAGGCTGCCAAGAGCACTTGAAAGCGGGGCAGAATTGCAGGAAACCGATTTCAGGAGGTAGACTGGAATTGCATGAAAAGCATAGGAAAAGAGGCAGAACGTCCACAATGATGCACTTGGCCAAAAAGGGCGTATGCGTTTTTTCCTGAATATATTCAGGAAAAAACGCATACGCCCTTTTTGGCCAACCAAGCAAGCTTGCAAAGGAAATCTGCACTACAATGAAGTCTCACTGCCCCACGGGCAAAAGGGCCATCTGAAAAAGGTGTAAAACCCAGAAAGGCAGGACAGGCCATGGAGAACTGGGAGCCTTGTTATGCTGATGGGCGGGATGTAAATTGCCAACAGCCACTCTGGAGAAGTGTATGGTGTTTCCTGAAACATCTAAAAAACAAAGCAACAGAGCCTAGGGCACTTCCACTTATGCTCCTATAGCTTAGGGAAATTAAAATCAAAAAGACACAGCCACCCCAAAGTTTGGGACGGCTCTGTTTACAAGAACCTCGTTTATGGTACAAGTTCAATATCACAGAAAGCGAAAAATGAATAAAGAATTTGTGGTATTTACGTACAATGCAATATCACTCAGCAATGAAATCTATGTCATCAGGCCCGTAGCACCATAATGACTGGATTCAGATACGATGATTCTAAGAGAAATAAGTCACACAGAAAAAGAAACATCATAAGATATCACTAATACACGGAATGTAAACTTGGCTGCCCAGGAACTGAATTACAAAACAGAACAGGGACTCAAATGTAGAAAACCAACTTATGCTTGCTTAAGGGGAAAGGTGAGTTAGGGTGCTGCATAATACCACAGATTGAAATTAGTACAAATACCGTTCCATAAGCCAAATATGTAATAGTCAAGAGCTACTCCTTGCTCAACGAAGTGGACTCAACACCCCATATTAAACGCCTAAGAATATACCTGAGTAGTAAGAATCTTAAAACCTATGGATTTACATGTCTCCGAAAGAGATTCAAGCATGTGTACAGCATCATAAACGCAGCAGTGATAGGATTGGTGAGGTTCGGTGAGCAAATGCAGACACTTTGAAGTCATATTGCATGGTACCCATTCCATGGGTCTCAACTCTCCAGGTTTAAGGGATTCTTCCTTCAGCTAAAACATGCATATGGAACCCAGAGTATGATCCACCGTGTGATCGGGAAACGTGTTCAAATGTGTCTCAGTTTTCGTCCCCTGGTACTCGGGTGCAACATTCCAGACGCTTTACTAACACTCTCCCCACTTGGAGAGTCAGTGCCTTTAAGCTTCTCTTTGGCCCAGTTTGCAATTTCTACGGGAAATGAACAGGAATAGGGAGAACCAATGAGAGACTAGCTGGAGGTGTCTGGACGTGCAAATTTAACTCTCATTTCCCACCAGGAAGAGGAATTAACCAAAGGCTCAGCTTGCCGTGCCGGAACCACACTAGGGCCTGAAGCAATCTTGCGGTGTTGCGGCCAGCTCACAAGAAAGCGAGTTGAACAAAGGAGCTCAGGGGCACTGTCATTCACAAACCTGCAGAGTTATAAATGACACCTTTCGTCCAAAAATATATTGAAGTAAGGCTGCCAAGAGCACTTGAAAGCGGGGCAGAATTGCAGGACACCGATTTCAGGAGGTAGACTGGAATTGCATGAAAAGCATAGGAAAAGAGGCAGAACGTCCACAATGATGCACTTGGCCAAAAAGGGCATATGCGTTTTTTCCTGAATATATTCAGGAAAAAACACATAAGCACTTTTTGGCCAACCAAGCAAGCTTGCAAAGGAAATCTGCACTACAATGAAGTCTCACTGCCCCCCGGGCAAAAGGGCCATCTGAAAAAAGTGTAAAATCCAGAAAGGCAGGACAGGCCATGGAGAACTGGGAGCCTTGTTATGCTGATGGGCGGGATGTAAATTGCCAACAGCCACTCTGGAGAAGTGTATGGTGTTTCCTGAAACATCTAAAAAACAAAGCAACAGAGCCTAGGGCACTTCCACTTATGCTCCTATAGCTTAGGGAAATTAAAATCAAAAAGACACAGCCACCCCAAAGTTTGGGACGGCTCTGTTTACAAGATCCTCGTTTATGGTACAAGTTCAATATCACAGAAAGCGAAAAATGAATAAAGAATTTGTGGTACTTACGTACAATGAAATATCACTCAGCAATGAAATCTATGTCATCAGACCCGTAGCAGCATAATGAGTGGACTCAGGTACGATGATTCTAAGAGAAATAAGTCACACAGAAAAAGAAATATCATAAGGTATCACTAATACACGGAATGTAAACTTGGCTACCCAGGAACTGAATTACAAAACAGAACAGGGTCTCAAATGTACAAAACCAACTTATGCTTGCTTAAGGGGAAAGGTGAGTTGGGGTGCTGCATAAAACCAGAGATTGAAATTAGCACAGATACCGTTCCATAAGCCAAATATATAATAGACAAGAGCTACTGCTTCCTCAACGAAGTGGACTCAACACCACATATTAAACGCCTAAGAGTATACCTGACTAGTAAGAATCTTAAAACCTATGGATTTACATGTCTCCGAAAGAGAATCAAGCATGTGTACAGCAGCATAAACGCAGCAGTGATAGGATTGGTGAGGTTCGGTGAGCAAATGCAGACCCTTTGAAGTCATATTGCATGGTACCCATTCCATGGGTCTCAACTCTCCAGGTTTAAGGGATTCTTCCTTCAGCTAAAACATGCATGTGGAACCCAGAGTATGATCCACCGTGTGATCGGGAAACGTGTTCAAATATGTCTCAGTTTAAGTCCCCTGGTACTCGGGTGCAACATTCCAGACGCTTTACTAACACTCTCCCCACTTGGAGAGTCAGTGCCTTTAACCTCCTGTTTGGCCCAGTTTGCAATTTCTGAGGGAAATGAACAGGAATAGGGAGAACCAATGAGAGACTAGCTGGAGGTGTCTGGACGGGCAAATTTAACTCTCATTTCAAACCAGGAAGACGAATTAACCAAAGGCTCATCTTGCCGTGCCGGAACCACACTAGGGCCTGAAGCAATCTTGCGGTGTTGCGGCCAGCTCACAAGAAAGCGAGTTGAACAAAGGAGCTCAGGGGCACTGTCATTCACAAACCTGCAGAGTTATAAATGACAGCTATCGTCCAAAAATATATTGAAGTAAGGCTGCCAAGAGCACTTGAAAGCGGGGCAGAATTGCAGGAAACCGATTTCAGGAGGTAGACTGGAATTGCATGAAAAGCATAGGAAAAGAGGCAGAACGTCCACAATGATGCACTTGGCCAAAAAGGGCGTATGAGTTTTTTCCTGAATATATTCAGGAAAAAACGCATATGCACTTTTTGGCCAACCAAGCAAGCTTGCAAAGGAAATCTGCACTACAATGAAGTCTCACTGCCCCCCGGGCAAAAGGGCCATCTGAAAAAAGTGTAAAATCCAGAAAGGCAGGACAGGCCATGGAGAACTGGGAGCCCTGTTATGCTGATGGGCGGGATGTAAATTGCCAACAGCCACTCAGGAGAAGTGTATGGTGTTTCCTGAAACATCTAAAAAACAAAGCAACAGAGCCTAGGGCACTTCCACTTATGCTCCTATAGCTTAGGGAAATTAAAATCAAAAAGACACAGCCACCCCAAAATTTGGGACGGCTCTGTTTACAAGAACCTCGTTTATGGTACAAGTTCAATATCATAGAAAGCGAAAAATGAATAAAGAATTTGTGGTACTTACGTACAATGCAATATCACTCAGCAATGAAATCTATGTCATCAGACCCGTAGCAGCATAATGAGTGCACTCAGGTACGATGATTCTAAGTGAAATATGTCACACAGAAAAAGAAATATCATAAGGTATCACTAATACACGGAATGTAAACTTGGCTACCCAGGAACTGAATTACAAAACAGAACAGGGTCTCAAATGTTGAAAACCAACTTATGCTTGCTTAAGGGAAAGGTGAGTGGGGTGCTGCATAAAACCAGTGATTGAAATTAGCACAGATACCGTTCCATAAGCCAAATATGTAATAGACAAGAGCTACTCCTTGCTCAACGAAGTGGACTCAACACCCCATATTAAACGCCTAAGAATATACCTGACTAGTAAGAATCTTAAAACCTATGGATTTACATGTCTCCAAAAGAGAATCAAGCGTGTGTACAGCAGCATAAACGCAGCAGTGATAGGATTAGTGAGTTTCGGTGAGCAAATGCAGACCCTTTGAAGTCATATTGCATGGTACCCATTCCATGGGTCTCAACTCTCCAGGTTTAAGGGATTCTTCCTTCAGCTAAAACATGCATGTGGAACCCAGAGTATGATCCACCGTGTGATCGGGAAACGTGTTCAAATGTTTCTCAGTTTTCGTCCCTGGTACTCGGGTGCAACATTCCAGACGCTTTACTAACACTCTCCCCACTTGGAGAGTCAGTGCCTTTAACCTCCTGTTTGGCCCAGTTTGCAATTTCTGCGGGAAATGAACAGGAATAGGGAGAACCAATGAGAGACTAGCTGGAGGTGTCTAGATGGGCAAATTTAACTCTCATTTCCCACCAGGAAGAGGAATTAACCAAAGGCTCAGCTTGCCGTGCCGGAACCACACTAGAGCCTGAAGCAATCTTGCGATGTTGCGGCCAGCTCACAATAAAGAGAGTTGAAGAAAGGATCTCAGGGGCACTGTCATTCACAAACCTGCAGAGTTATAAATGACAGCTATCATCCAAAAATATATTGAAGTAAGGCTGCCAAGAGGACTTGAAAGCGGGGCACAATTGCAGGACACCGATTTCAGGAGGTAGACTGGAATTGCATGAAAAGCATAGGAGAAGAGGCAGAACGTCCACAATGATGCACTTGGCCAAAAAGGGCGTATGCGTTTTTTCCTGAATATATTCAGGAAAAAACGCATACGCCCTTTTTGGCCAACCAAGCAAGCTTGCAAAGGAAATCTGCACTACAATGAAGTCTCACTGCCCCCCGGGCAAAAGGGCCATCTGAATAAAGTGTAAAATCCAGAAAGGCAGGACAGGCCATGGAGAACTGGGAGCCTTGTTATGCTGATGGGCGGGATGTAAATTGCCAACAGCCACTCTGGAGAAGTGTATGGTGTTTCCTGAAACATCTAAAAAACAAAGCAACAGAGCCTAGGGCACTTCCACTTATGCTCCTATAGCTTAGGGAAATTAAAATCAAAAAGACACAGCCACCCCAAAGTTTGAAATGGCTCTGTTTACCAGATCCTCGTTTATGGTACAAGTTCAATATCACAGAAAGCGAAAAATGAATAAAGAATTTGTGGTACTTACGTACAATGCAATATCACTCAGCAATGAAATCTATGTCATCAGGCCCATAGCAGCATAATGAGTGGACTCAGGTACGATGATTCTAAGAGAAATAAGTCACACAGAAAAAGAAATATCATAAGGTATCACTAATACACGGAATGTAAACTTGGCTACCCAGGAACTGAATTACAAAACAGAACAGGGTCTCAAATGTAGAAAACCAACTTATGCTTGCTTAAGGGGAAAGGTGAGTTGGGGTGCTGCATAAAACCAGAGATTGAAATTAGCACAGATACCGTTCCATAAGCCAAGTATGTAATAGACAAGAGCTACTCCTTCCTCAACGAAGTGGACTCAACACCCCATATTAAACGCCTAAGAATATACCTGACTAGTAAGAATCTTAAAACCTATGGATTTACATGTCTCCGAAAGAGAATCAAGCGTGTGTACAGCAGCATAAACGCAGCAGTGATAGGATTGGTGAGGTTCGGTGAGCAAATGCAGACCCTTTGAAGTCATATTGCATGGTAACCATTCCATGGGTCACAACTCTGCAGGTTTAAGGGATTCCTCCTTCAGCTAAAACATGCATGTGGAACCCAGAGTATGATCCACCGTGTGATCGGGAAACGTGTTCAAATGTGTCTCAGTTTTCGTCCCCTGGTACACGGGTGCAACATTCCAGACGCTTTACTAACACTCTCCCCACTTGGAGAGTCAGTGCCTTTAACCTCCTGTTTGACCCAGTTTGCAATTTCTGCGGCAAATGAACAGGAATAGGGAGAACCAATGAGAGACTAGCTGGAGGTGTCTGGACGGGCAAATTTAACTCTCATTTCCCACCAGGAAGAGGAATTAACCAAAGGCTCAGATTGCCATGCCGGAACCACACTAGGGCCTGAAGCAATCTTGCGGTGTTGCGGCCAGCTCACAAGAAAGCGAGTTTAACAAAGGAGCTCAGGGGCACTGTCATTCACAAACCTGCAGAGTTATAAATGACAGCTATCGTCCAAAAATATATTGAAGTAAGGCTGCCAAGAGGACTTGAAAGCGGGGCAGAATTGCAGGACACCGATTTCAGGAGGTAGACTGGAATTGCATGAAAAGCATAGGAAAAGAGGCAGAACGTCCACAATGATGCACTTGGCCAAAAAGGGCGTATGCGTTTTTTCCTGAATATATTCAGGAAAAAACGCATACGCCCTTTTTGGCCAACCAAGCAAGCTTGCAAAGGAAATCTGCACTACAATGAAGTCTCACTGCCCCCCGGGCAAAAGGGCCATCTGAAAAAAGTGTAAAATCCAGAAAGGCAGGACAGGCCATGGAGAACTGGGAGCCTTGTTATGCTGATGGGCGGGATGTAAATTGCCAACAGCCACTCTGGAGAAGTGTATGGTGTTTCCTGAAACATCTAAAAAACAAAGCAACAGAGCCTAGGGCACTTCCACTTATGCTCCTATACCTTAGGGAAATTAAAATAAAAAAGACACAGCCACCCCAAAGTTTGGGACGGCTCTGTTTACAAGAACCTCGTTTATGGTACAAGTTCAATATCACAGAAAGCGAAAAATGAATAAAGAATCTGTGGTACTTACGTACAATGCAATATCACTCAGCAATGAAATCTATGTCATCAGGCCCGTAGCAGCATAATGAGTGGACTCAGGTACGATGATTCTAAGAGAAATAGGTCACACAGAAAAAGAAATATCATAAGGTATCACTAATACACGGAATGTAAACTTGGCTACCCAGGAACTGAATTACAAAACAGAACATGGTCTCAAATGTAGAAAACTAACTTATGCTTGCTTAAGGGGAAAGGTGAGTTAGGGTGCTGCATAAAACCAGAGATTGAAATTAGTACAGATACCGTTCCATAAGCCAAATATGTAATAGACAAGAGCTACTCCTTGCTCACCGAAGTGGACTCAACACCCCATATTAAACGCCTAAGAATATACCTGACTACTAAGAATCTTAAAACCTATGGATTTACATGTCTCCAAAAGAGAATCAAGTGTGTGTACAGCAGCATAAACGCAGCAGTGATAGGATTGGTGAGGTTCGGTGAGCAAATGCAGACCCTTTGAAGTCATATTGCATGGTACCCATTCCATGGGTCTCAACTCTCCAGGTTTAAGGGATTCTTCCTTCAGCTAAAACATGCATGTGGAACCCAGAGTATGATCCACCGTGTGATCGGGAAACGTGTTCAAATATGTCTCAGTTTTCGTCCCCTGGTACTCGGGTGCAACATTCCAGACGCTTTACTAACACTCTCCCCACTTGGAGAGTCAGTGCCTTTAACCTCCTGTTTGGCCCAGTTTGCAATTTCTGCGGGAAATGAACAGGAATAGGGAGAACCAATGAGAGACTAGCTGGAGGTGTCTGGACGGGCAAATTTAACTCTCATTTCCCACCAGGAAGAGGAATTAACCAAAGGCTCAGCTTGCCATGCCGGAACCACACTAGGGCCTGAAGCAATCTTGCGGTGTTGCGGCCAGCTCACAAGAAAGCGAGTTGAAGAAAGGAGCTCAGGGGCACTGTCATTCACAAACCTGCAGAGTTATAAATGACAGCTATGGTCCAAAAATATATTGAAGTAAGGCTGCCAAGAGCACTTGAAAGCGGGGCAGAATTGCAGGAAACCGATTTCAGGAGGTAGACTGGAATTGCATGAAAAGCATAGGAAAAGAGGCAGAACGTCCACAATGATGCACTTGGCCAAAAAGGGCATATGCGTTTTTTCCTGAATATATTCAGGAAAAAACGCATACGCCCTTTTTGGCCAACCAAGCAAGCTTGCAAAGGAAATCTGCACTACAATGAAGTCTCACTGCCCCACGGGCAAAAGGGCCATCTGAAAAAGGTGTAAAACCCAGAAAGGCAGGACAGGCCATGGAGAACTGGGAGCCTTGTTATGCTGATGGGCGGGATGTAAATTGCCAACAGCCACTCTGGAGAAGTGTATGGTGTTTCCTGAAACATCTAAAAAACAAAGCAACAGAGCCTAGGGCACTTCCACTTATGCTCCTATAGCTTAGGGAAATTAAAATCAAAAAGACACAGCCACCCCAAAGTTTGGGACGGCTCTGTTTACAAGATCCTCGTTTATGGTACAAGTTCAATATCACAGAAAGCGAAAAATGAATAAAGAATTTGTGGTATTTACGTACAATGCAATATCACTCAGCAATGAAATCTATGTCATCAGGCCCGTAGCACCATAATGACTGGATTCAGATACGATGATTCTAAGAGAAATAAGTCACACAGAAAAAGAAACATCATAAGATATCACTAATACACGGAATGTAAACTTGGCTGCCCAGGAACTGAATTACAAAACAGAACAGGGACTCAAATGTAGAAAACCAACTTATGCTTGCTTAAGGGGAAAGGTGAGTTAGGGTGCTGCATAATACCACAGATTGAAATTAGTACAGATACCGTTCCATAAGCCAAATATGTAATAGTCAAGAGCTACTCCTTGCTCAACGAAGTGGACTCAACACCCCATATTAAACGCCTAAGAATATACCTGAGTAGTAAGAATCTTAAAACCTATGGATTTACATGTCTCCGAAAGAGATTCAAGCATGTGTACAGCATCATAAACGCAGCAGTGATAGGATTGGTGAGGTTCGGTGAGCAAATGCAGACACTTTGAAGTCATATTGCATGGTACCCATTCCATGGGTCTCAACTCTCCAGGTTTAAGGGATTCTTCCTTCAGCTAAAACATGCATATGGAACCCAGAGTATGATCCACCGTGTGATCGGGAAACGTGTTCAAATGTGTCTCAGTTTTCGTCCCCTGGTACTCGGGTGCAACATTCCAGACGCTTTACTAACACTCTCCCCACTTGGAGAGTCAGTGCCTTTAAGCTTCTCTTTGGCCCAGTTTGCAATTTCTGCGGGAAATGAACAGGAATAGGGAGAACCAATGAGAGACTAGCTGGAGGTGTCTGGACGGGCAAATTTAACTCTCATTTCCCACCAGGAAGAGGAATTAACCAAAGGCTCAGCTTGCTGTGCCGGAACCACACTAGGGCCTGAAGCAATCTTGCGGTGTTGCGGCCAGCTCACAAGAAAGCGAGTTTAACAAAGGAGCTCAGGGGCACTGTCATTCACAAACCTGCAGAGTTATAAATGACACCTTTCGTCCAAAAATATATTGAAGTAAGGCTGCCAAGAGGACTTGAAAGCGGGGCACAATTGCAGGAGACCGATTTCAGGAGGTAGACTGGAATTGCATGAAAAGCATAGGAAAAGAGGCAGAACGTCCACAATGATGCACTTGGACAAAAAGGGCGTATGCGTTTTTTCCTGAATATATTCAGGAAAAAACGCATACGCCCTTTTTGGCCAACCAAGCAAGCTTGCAAAGGAAATCTGCACTACAATGAAGTCTCACTGCCCCACGGGCAAAAGGGCCATCTGAAAAAAGTGTAAAATCCAGAAAGGCAGAACAGGCCATGGAGAACTGGGAGCCTTGTTATGCTGATGGGCGGGATGTAAATTGCCAACAGCCACTCTGGAGAAGTGTATGGTGTTTCCTGAAACATCTAAAAAACAAAGCAACAGAGCCTAGGGCACTTCCACTTATGCTCCTATAGCTTAGGGAAATTAAAATCAAAAAGACACAGCCACCCCAAAGTTTGGGACGGCTCTGTTTACAAGAACCTCGTTTATGGTACAAGTTCAATATCACAGAAAGCGAAAAATGAATAAAGAATTTGTGGTACTTACGTACAATGCAATATCACTCAGCAATGAAATCTATGTCATCAGACCCGTAGCAGCATAATGAGTGGACTCAGGTACGATGATTCTAAGAGAAATAACTCACACAGAAAAAGAAATATCATAAGGTATCACTAATACACGGAATGTAAACTTGGCTACCCAGGAACTGAATTACAAAACAGAACAGGGTCTCAAATGTAGAAAACCAACTTATGCTTGCTTAAGGGGAAAGGTGAGTGGGGTGCTGCATAAAACCAGAGATTGAAATTAGCACAGATACCGTTCCATAAGCCAAATATGTAATAGACAAGAGCTACTGCTTCCTCAACGAAGTGGACTCAACACCACATATTAAACGCCTAAAAATATACCTGACTAGTAAGAATCTTAAAACCTATGGAATTACATGTCTCCGAAAGGGAATCAAGCATGTGTACAGCAGCATAAACGCAGCAGTGATAGGATTGGTGAGGTTCGGTGAGCAAATGCAGACCCTTTGAAGTCATATTGCATGGTACCCATTCCATGGGTCACAACTCTGCAGGTTTAAGGGATTCCTCCTTCAGCTAAAACATGCATGTGGAACCCAGAGTATGATCCACCGTGTGATCGGGAAACGTGTTCAAATGTGTCTCAGTTTTCGTCCCCTGGTACACGGGTGCAACATTCCAGACGCTTTACTAACACTCTCCCCACTTGGAGAGTCAGTGCCTTTAACCTCCTGTTTGGCCCAGTTTGCAATTTCTGCGGGAAATGAACAGGAATAGGGAGAACCAATGAGAGACTAGCTGGAGGTGTCTGGACGGGCAAATTTAACTCTCATTTCCCACCAGGAAGAGGAATTAACCAAAGGCTCAGCTTGCCATGCCGGAAACACACTAGGACCTGAAGCAATCCTGCGGTGTTGCGGCCAGCTCACAATAAAGAGAGCTGAAGAAAGGAGCTGAGGGGCACTGTCATTCACAAACCTGCAGAGTTATAAATGACAGCTATCGTCCAAAAATATATTGAAGTAAGGCTGCCAAGAGCACTTGAAAGCGGGGCAGAATTGCAGGACACCGATTTCAGGAGGTAGACTGGAATTGCATGAAAAGCATAGGAAAAGAGGCAGAACGTCCACAATGATGCACTTGGCCAAAAAGGGCGTATGCGTTTTTTCCTGAATATATTCAGGAAAAAACGCATACGCCCTTTTTGGCCAACCAAGCAAGCTTGCAAAGGAAATCTGCACTACAATGAAGTCTCACTGCCCCCCGGGCAAAAGGGCCATCTGAAAAAAGTGTAAAATCCAGAAAGGCAGGACAGGCCATGGAGAACTGGGAGCCTTGTTATGCTGATGGGCGGGATGTAAATTGCCAACAGCCACTCTGGAGAAGTGTATGGTGTTTCCTGAAACATCTAAAAAACAAAGCAACAGAGCCTAGGGCACTTCCACTTATGCTCCTATACCTTAGGGAAATTAAAATAAAAAAGACACAGCCACCCCAAAGTTTGGGACGGCTCTGTTTACAAGAACCTCGTTTATGGTACAAGTTCAATATCACAGAAAGCGAAAAATGAATAAAGAATTTGTGGTACTTACGTACAATGCAATATCACTCAGCAATGAAATCTATGTCATCAGACCCGTAGCAGCATAATGAGTGGACTCAGGTACGATGATTCTAAGAGAAATAAGTCACACAGAAAAAGAAATATCATAAGGTATCACTAATACACGGAATGTAAACTTGGCTACCCAGGAACTGAATTACAAAACAGAACAGGGTCTCAAATGTAGAAAACCAACTTATGCTTGCTTAAGGGGAAAGGTGAGTTGGGGTGCTGCATAAAACCAGAGATTGAAATTAGCACAGATACCGTTCCATAAGCCAAATATGTAATAGACAAGAGCTACTCCTTCCTCAACGAAGTGAACTCAACACCACATATTAAACGCCTAAGAATATAGCTGACTAGTAAGAATCTTAAAACCTATGGATTTACATGTGTCCGAAAGGGAATCAAGCATGTGTACAGCAGCATAAACGCAGCAGTGATAGGATTGGTGAGGTTCGGTGAGCAAATGCAGACCCTTTGAAGTCATATTGCATGGTACCCATTCCATGGGTCACAACTCTGCAGGTTTAATGGATTCCTCCTTCAGCTAAAACATGCATGTGGAACCCAGAGTATGATCCACCGTGTGATCGGGAAACGTGCTCAAATATGTCTCAGTTTTTGTCCCCTGGTACTCGGGTGCAACATTCCAGACGCTTTACTAACACTCTCCCCACTTGGAGAGTCAGTGCCTTTAACCTCCTGTTTGGCCCAGTTTGCAATTTCTGCGGGAAATGAACAGGAATAGGGAGAACCAATGAGAGACTAGCTGGAGGTGTCTGGACGGGCAAATTTAACTCTCATTTCCCACCAGGAAGAGGAATTAACCAAAGGCTCAGCTTGCCGTGCCGGAACCACACTAGGGCCTGAAGCAGTCTTGCGGTGTTGCGGCCACCTCACAATAAAGAGAGCTGAAGAAAGGAGCTCAGGGGCACTGTCATTCAAAAACCTGCAGAGTTATAAATGACAGCTATCGTCCAAAAATATATTGAAGTAAGTCTGCCAAGAGCACTTGAAAGCGGGGCAGAATTGCAGGACACCGATTTCAGGAGGTAGACTGGAATTGCATGAAAAGCATAGGAAAAGAGGCAGAACGTCCACAATGATGCACTTGGCCAAAAAGGGCGTATGCGTTTTTTCCTGAATATATTCAGGAAAAAATGCATACGCCCTTTTTGGCCAACCAAGCAAGCTTGCAAAGGAAATCTGCACTACAATGAAGTCTCACTGCCCCACGGGCAAAAGGGCCATCTGAAAAAAGTGTAAAATCCAGAAAGGCAGGACAGGCCATGGAGAACTGGGAGCCTTGTTATGCTGATGGGCGGGATGTAAATTGCCAACAGCCACTCTGGAGAAGTGTATGGTGTTTCCTGAAACATCTAAAAAACAAAGCAACAGAGCCTAGGGCACTTCCACTTATGCTCCTATAGCATAGGGAAAGTAAAATCAAAAAGACACAGCCACCCCAAAGTTTGGGACGGCTCTGTTTACAAGATCCTCGTTTATGGTACAAGTTCAATATCACAGAAAGCGAAAAATGAATAAAGAATTTGTGGTACTTACGTACAATGCAATATCACTCAGCAATGAAATCTATGTCATCAGACCCGTAGCAGCATAATGAGTGGACTCAGGTACGATGATTCTAAGTGAAATATGTCACACAGAAAAAGAAATATCATAAGGTATCACTAATACACGGAATGTAAACTTGGCTACCCAGGAACTGAATTACAAAACAGAACAGGGTCTCAAATGTTGAAAACCAACTTATGCTGGCTTAAGGGAAAGGTGAGTTGGGGTGCTGCATAAAACCAGAGATTGAAATTAGCACAGATACCGTTCCATAAGCCAAATATGTAATAGACAAGAGCTACTCCTTGCTCAACGAAGTGGACTCAACACCCCATATTAAACGCCTAAGAATATACCTGACTAGTAAGAATCTTAAAACCTATGGATTTACATGTCTCCAAAAGAGAATCAAGCGTGTGTACAGCAGCATAAACGCAGCAGTGATAGGAGTGGTGAGGTTCGGTGAGCAAATGCAGACACTTTGAAGTCATATTGCATGGTACCCATTCCATGGGTCTCAACTCTCCAGGTTTAAGGGATTCTTCCTTCAGCTAAAACATGCATGTGGAACCCAGAGTATGATCCACCGTGTGATCGGGAAACGTGTTCAAATGTGTCTCAGTTTTCATCCCTGGTACTCGGGTGCAACATTCCAGACGCTTTACTAACACTCTCCCCACTTGGAGAGTCAGTGCCTTTAACCTCCTGTTTGGCCCAGTTTGCAATTTCTGCGGGAAATGAACAGGAATAGGGAGAACCAATGAGAGACTAGCTGGAGGTGTCTGGACGGGCAAATTTAACTCTCATTTCCCACCAGGAAGAGGAATTAACCAAAGGCTCAGCTTGCTGTGCCGGAACCACACTAGGGCCTGAAGCAATCTTGCGGTGTTGCGGCCAGCTCACAAGAAAGCGAATTGAACAAAGGAGCTCAGGGGCACTGTCATTCACAAACCTGCAGAGTTATAAATGACAGCTATCGTCCAAAAATATATTGAAGTAAGGCTGCCAAGAGCACTTGAAAGCGGGGCAGAATTGCAGGAAACCGATTTCAGGAGGTAGACTGGAATTGCATGAAACGCATAGGAAAAGAGGCAGAACGTCCACAATGATGCACTTGGGCAAAAAGGGCGTATGCGTTTTTTCCTGAATATATTCAGGAAAAAACGCATACGCCCTTTTTGGCCAACCAAGCAAGCTTGCAAAGGAAATCTGCACTACAATGAAGTCTCACTGCCCCACGGGCAAAAGGGCCATCTGAAAAAAGTGTAAAATCCAGAAAGGCAGGACAGGCCATGGAGAACTGGGAGCCTTGTTATGCTGATGGGCGGGATGTAAATTGCCAACAGCCACTCTGGAGAAGTGTATGGTGTTTCCTGAAACATCTAAAAAACAAAGCAACAGAGCCTAGGGCACTTCCACTTATGCTCCTATAGCTTAGGGAAATTAAAATCAAAAAGACACAGCCACCCCAAAGTTTGGGACGGCTCTGTTTACAAGATCCTCGTTTATGGTACAAGTTCAATATCACAGAAAGCGAAAAATGAATAAAGAATTTGTGGTACTTACGTACAATGCAATACCACTCAGCAATGAAATCTATGTCATCAGGCCCGTAGCAGCATAATGAGTGGCCTCAGGTACGATGATTCTAAGAGAAATAAGTCACACAGAAAAAGAAATATCATAAGGTATCACTAATACACGGAATGTAAACTTGGCTACCCAGGAACTGAATTACAAAACAGAACAGGGTCTCAAATGTACAAAACCAACTTATGCTTGCTTAAGGGGAAAAGTCAGTTGGGGTGCTGCATAAAACAGAGATTGAGGGCTTCCCTGGTGGCTCAGAGGTTGAAAGTCCGCCTGCCGTTGCAGGGGACACGGGTGCGTGCCCCGATCCGGGAGGATCCCACATGCCGCGGAGTGGCTGGGCCCGTGAGCCTTGGCTGCTGAGCCTGCGCATCTGGAGCCTGTGCTCCGCAACGGGAGACGCCACAACAATGATAGGCCTCCGTAAAAAAAAAAAAAAAAAAAACCAGAGATTGAAATTAGCACAGATACCATTCCATAAGCCAAGTATGTAATAGACAAGAGCTACTCCTTGCTCAACGAAGTGGACTCAACACCTCATATTAAACGCCTAAGAATATACCTGACTAGTAAGAATCTTAAAACCTATGGATTTACATGTCTCCGAAAGAGAATCAAGCGTGTGTACAGAAGCATAAACGCAGCAGTGATAGGATTGGTGAGGTTCGGTGAGCAAATGCAGACCCTTTGAAGTCATATTGCATGGTACCCATTCCATGGGTCTCAACTCTCCAGGTTTAAGGGATTCTTCCTTCAGCTAAAACATGCATGTGGAACCCAGAGTATGATCCACCATGTGATCGGGAAACGTGTTCAAATATGTCTCTGTTTAAGTCCCCTGGTACTCGGGTGCAACATTCCAGACGCTTTGCTAACACTCTCCCCACTTGGAGAGTCAGTGCCTTTAACCTCCTGTTTGGCCCAGTTTGCAATTTCTACGGGAAATGAACAGGAATAGGGAGAACCAATGAGAGACTAGCTGGAGGTGTCTGGACGGGCAAATTTAACTCTCATTTCCCACCAGGAAGAGGAATTAACCAAAGGCTCAGCTTGCCGTGCCGGAACCACACTAGGGCCTGAAGCAATCTTGCGGTGTTGCGGCCAGCTCACAAGAAAGCGAATGAACAAAGGAGCTCAGGGGCACTGTAATTCACAAACCTGCAGAGTTATAAATGACAGCTATCGTCCAAAAATATATTGAAGTAAGGCTGCCAAGAGGACTTGAAAGCGGGGCAGAATTGCAGGACACCGATTTCAGGAGGTAGACTGGAATTGCATGAAAAGCATAGGAAAAGAGGCAGAACGTCCACAATGATGCACTTGGCCAAAAAGGGCGTATGCGTTTTTTCCTGAATATATTCAGGAAAAAACGCATACGCCCTTTTTGCCAACCAAGCAAGCTTGCAAAGGAAATCTGCACTACAATGAAGTCTCACTGCCCCCGGGTAAAAGGGCCATCTGAAAAAAGTGTAAAATCCAGAAAGGCAGGACAGGCCATGGAGAACTGGGAGCCTTGTTATGCTGATGGGCGGGATGTCAATTGCCAACAGCCACTCTGGAGAAGTGTATGGTGTTTCCTGAAACATCTAAAAAACAAAGCAACAGAGCCTAGGGCACTTCCACTTATGCTCCTATAGCTTAGGGAAATTAAAATCAAAAAGACACAGCCACCCCAAAGTTTGGGACGGCTCTGTTTACAAGATCCTTGTTTATGGTACAAGTTCAATATCACAGAAAGCGAAAAATGAATAAAGAATTTGTGGTACTTACGTACAATGCAATATCACTCAGCAATGAAATCTATGTCATCAGGCCCATAGCAGCATAATGAGTGGACTCAGGTACGATGATTCTAAGAGAAATAAGTCACACAGAAAAAGAAATATCATAAGGTATCACTAATACAAGGAATGTAAACTTGGCTACCCAGGAACTGAATTACAAAACAGAACAGGGTCTCAAATGTAGAAAACCAACTTATGCTTGCTTAAGGGGAAAGGTGAGTTGGGGTGCTGCATAAAACCAGAGATTGAAATTAGCACAGATACCGTTCCATAAGCCAATTATGTAATAGACAAGAGCTACTCCTTGCTCAACGAAGTGGACTCAACACCTCATATTAAACGCCTAAGAATATACCTGACTAGTAAGAATCTTAAAACCTATGGATTTACATGTCTCCGAAAGAGAATCAAGCGTGTGTACAGCAGCATAAACGCAGCAGTGATAGGATTGGTGAGGTTCGGTGAGCAAATGCAGACCCTTTGAAGTCATATTGCATGGTAACCATTCCATGGGTCACAACTCTGCAGGTTTAAGGGATTCCTCCTTCAGCTAAAACATGCATGTGGAACCCAGAGTATGATCCACCGTGTGATCGGGAAACGTGTTCAAATGTGTCTCAGTTTTCGTCCCCTGGTACACGGGTGCAACATTCCAGACGCTTTACTAACACTCTCCCCACTTGGAGAGTCAGTGCCTTTAACCTCCTGTTTGGCCCAGTTTGCAATTTCTGCGGGAAATGAACAGGAAGAGGGAGAACCAATGAGAGACTAGCTGGAGGTGTCTGGACGGGCAAATTTAACTCTCATTTCCCACCAGGAAGAGGAATTAACCAAAGGCTCAGCTTGCCATGCCGGAACCACACTAGGGCCTGAAGCAATCTTGCGGTGTTGCGGCCAGCTCACAAGAAAGCGAGTTGAACAAAGGAGCTCAGGGGCACTGTCATTCACAAACCTGCAGAGTTATAAATGACAGCTATCGTCCAAAAATATATTAAAGTAAGGCTGCCAAGAGCACTTGAAAGCGGGGCAGAATTGCAGGACACCGATTTCAGGAGGTAGACTGGAATTGCATGAAAAGCATAGGAAAAGAGGCAGAACGTCCACAATGATGCACTTGGCCAAAAAGGGCGTATGCGTTTTTTCCTGAATATATTCAGGAAAAAACGCATACGCCCTTTTTGGCCAACCAAGCAAGCTTGCAAAGGAAATCTGCACTACAATGAAGTCTCACTGCCCCCCGGTCAAAAGGGCCATCTGAAAAAAGTGTAAAATCCAGAAAGGCAGGACATGCCATGGAGAACTGGGAGCCTTGTTATGCTGATGGGCGGGATGTAAATTGCCAACAGCCACTCTGGAGAAGTGTATGGTGTTTCCTGAAACATCTAAAAAACAAAGCAACAGAGCCTAGGGCACTTCCACTTATGCTCCTATAGCTTAGGGAAATTCAAATCAAAAAGACACAGCCACCCCAAAGTTTGGGACGGCTCTGTTTACAAGAACCTCGTTTATGGTACAAGTTCAATATCACAGAAAGCGAAAAATGAATAAAGAATTTGTGGTACTTACGTACAATGCAATATCACTCAGCAATGAAATCTATGTCATCAGGCCCGTAGCAGCATAATGAGTGGACTCAGGTACGATGATTCTAAGAGAAATAAGTCACACAGAAAAAGAAATATCATAAGGTATCACTAATACACGGAATGTAAACTTGGCTACCCAGGAACTGAATTACAAAACAGAACAGGGTCTCAAATGTACAAAACCAACTTATGCTTGCTTAAGGGGAAAGGTGAGTTGGGGTGCTGCATAAAACCAGAGATTGAAATTAGCACAGATACCGTTCCATAAGCCAATTATGTAATAGACAAGAGCTACTCCTTGCTCAACGAAGTGGACTCAACACCTCATATTAAACGCCTAAGAATATACCTGACTAGTAAGAATCTTAAAACCTATGGATTTACATGTCTCCGAAAGAGAATCAAGCGTGTGTACAGCAGCATAAACGCAGCAGTGATAGGATTGGTGAGGTTCGGTGAGCAAATGCAGACCCTTTGAAGTCATATTGCATGGTAACCATTCCATGGGTCACAACTCTGCAGGTTTAAGGGATTCCTCCTTCAGCTAAAACATGCATGTGGAACCCAGAGTATGATCCACCGTGTGATCGGGAAACGTGTTCAAATGTGTCTCAGTTTTCGTCCCCTGGTACACGGGTGCAACATTCCAGACGCTTTACTAACACTCTCCCCACTTGGAGAGTCAGTGCCTTTAACCTCCTGTTTGGCCCAGTTTGCAATTTCTGCGGGAAATGAACAGGAAGAGGGAGAACCAATGAGAGACTAGCTGGAGGTGTCTGGACGGGCAAATTTAACTCTCATTTCCCACCAGGAAGAGGAATTAACCAAAGGCTCAGCTTGCCATGCCGGAACCACACTAGGGCCTGAAGCAATCTTGCGGTGTTGCGGCCAGCTCACAAGAAAGCGAGTTGAACAAAGGAGCTCAGGGGCACTGTCATTCACAAACCTGCAGAGTTATAAATGACAGCTATCGTCCAAAAATATATTAAAGTAAGGCTGCCAAGAGCACTTGAAAGCGGGGCAGAATTGCAGGACACCGATTTCAGGAGGTAGACTGGAATTGCATGAAAAGCATAGGAAAAGAGGCAGAACGTCCACAATGATGCACTTGGCCAAAAAGGGCGTATGCGTTTTTTCCTGAATATATTCAGGAAAAAACGCATACGCCCTTTTTGGCCAACCAAGCAAGCTTGCAAAGGAAATCTGCACTACAATGAAGTCTCACTGCCCCCTGGTCAAAAGGGCCATCTGAAAAAAGTGTAAAATCCAGAAAGGCAGGACATGCCACGGAGAACTGGGAGCCTTGTTATGCTGATGGGCGGGATGTAAATTGCCAACAGCCACTCTGGAGAAGTGTATGGTGTTTCCTGAAACATCTAAAAAACAAAGCAACAGAGCCTAGGGCACTTCCACTTATGCTCCTATAGCTTAGGGAAATTAAAATCAAAAAGACACAGCCACCCCAAAGTTTGGGACGGCTCTGTTTACAAGAACCTCGTTTATGGTACAAGTTCAATATCACAGAAAGCGAAAAATGAATAAAGAATTTGTGGTACTTACGTACAATGCAATATCACTCAGCAATGAAATCTATGTCATCAGGCCCGTAGCAGCATAATGAGTGGACTCAGGTACGATGATTCTAAGAGAAATAAGTCACACAGAAAAAGAAATATCATAAGGTATCACTAATACACGGAATGTAAACTTGGCTACCCAGGAACTGAATTACAAAACAGAACAGGGTCTCAAATGTAGAAAACCAACTTATGCTTGCTTAAGGGGAAAGGTGAGTTGGGGTGCTGCATAAAACCAGAGATTGAAATTAGCACAGATACTGTTCCATAAGCCAAGTATGTAATAGACAAGAGCTACTCCTTCCTCAACGAAGTGGACTCAACACCCCATATTAAACGCCTAAGAATATACCTGACTAGTAAGAATCTTAAAACCTATGGATTTACATGTCTCCGAAAGAGAATCAAGCGTGTGTACAGCAGCATAAACGCAGCAGTGATAGGATTGGTGAGGTTCGGTGAGCAAATGCAGACCCTTTGAAGTCATATTGCATGGTACCCATTCCATGGGTCTCAACTCTCCAGGTTTAAGGGATTCTTCCTTCAGCTAAAACATGCATGTGGAACCCAGAGTATGATCCACCGTGTGATCGGGAAACGTGTTCAAATATGTCTCTGTTTAAGTCCCCTGGTACTCGGGTGCAACATTCCAGACGCTTTACTAACACTCTCCCCACTTGGAGACTCAGTGCCTTTAACGTCCTGTTTGGCCCAGTTTGCAATTTCTGCGGGAAATGAACAGGAATAGGGAGAACCAATGAGAGACTAGCTGGAGGTGTCTGGACGGGCAAATTTAACTCTCATTTCCCACCAGGAAGAGGAATTAACCAAAGGCTCAGCTTGCCGTGCCGGAACCACACTAGGGCCTGAAGCAATCTTGCGGTGTTGCGGCCAGCTCACAAGAAAGCGAGTTGAACAAAGGAGCTCAGGGGCACTGTCATTCACAAACCTGCAGAGTTATAAATGACAGCTATCGTCCAAAAATATATTGAAGTAAGGCTGCCAAGAGCACTTGAAAGCGGGGCAGAATTGCAGGACACCGATTTCAGGAGGTAGACTGGAATTGCATGAAAAGCATAGGAAAAGAGGCAGAACGTCCACAATGATGCACTTGGCCAAAAAGGGCGTATGCGTTTTTTCCTGAATATATTCAGGAAAAAACGCATACGCCCTTTTTGGCCAACCAAGCAAGCTTGCAAAGGAAATCTGCACTACAATGAAGTCTCACTGCCCCATGGGCAAAAGGGCCATCTGAAAAAAGTGTAAAATCCAGAAAGGCAGGACAGGCCATGGAGAAGTGGGAGCCTTGTTATGCTGATGGGCGGGATGTAAATTGCCAACAGCCACTCTGGAGAAGTGTATGGTGTTTCCTGAAACATCTAAAAAACAAAGCAACAGAGCCTAGGGCACTTCCACTTATGCTCCTATAGCTTAGGGAAAGTAAAATCAAAAAGACACAGCCACCCAAAAGTTTGGGACGGCTCTGTTTACAAGATCCTCGTTTATGGTACAAGTTCAATATCACAGAAAGCGAAAAATGAATAAAAAATTTGTGGTACTTACGTACAATGCAATATCACTCAGCAATGAAATCTACGTCATCAGACCCGTAGCAGCATAATGAGTGGACTCAGGTACGATGATTCTAAGTGAAATATGTCACACAGAAAAAGAAATATCATAAGGTATCACTAATACACGGAATGTAAACTTGGCTACCCAGGAACTGAATTACAAAACAGAACAGGGTCTCAAATGTTGAAAACCAACTTATGCTTGCTTAAGGGAAAGGTGAGTTGGGGTGCTGCATAAAACCAGAGATTGAAATTAGCACAGATACCGTTCCATAAGCCAAATATGTAATAGACAAGAGCTACTGCTTCCTCAACGAAGTGGACTCAACACCCCATATTAAACGCCTAAGAATATACCTGACTAGTAAGAATCTTAAAACCTAAGGATTTACATGTCTCCAAAAGAGAATCAAGCGTGTGTACAGCAGCATAAACGCAGCAGTGATAGGATTGGTGAGGTTCGGTGAGCAAATGCAGACACTTTGAAGTCATATTGCATGGTACCCATTCCATGGGTCTCAACTCTCCAGGTTTAAGGGATTCTTCCTTCAGCTAAAACATGCATGTGGAACCCAGAGTATGATCCACCGTGTGATCGGGAAACGTGTTCAAATGTGTCTCAGTTTTCGTCCCTGGTACTCGGGTGCAACATTCCAGACGCTTTACTAACACTCTCCCCACTTGGAGAGTCAGTGCCTTTAACGTCCTGTTTGGCCCAGTTTGCAATTTCTGCGGGAAATGAACAGGAATAGGGAGAACCAATGAGAGACTAGCTGGAGGTGTCTGGACGGGCAAATTTAACTCTCATTTCCCACCAGGAAGAGGAATTAACCAAAGGCTCAGCTTGCCGTGCCGGAACCACACTAGGGCCTGAAGCAATCTTGCGGTGTTGCGGCCAGCTCACAAGAAAGCGAGTTGAACGAAGGAGCTCAGGGGCACTGTCATTCACAAACCTGCAGAGTTATAAATGACAGCTATCGTCCAAAAATATATTGAAGTAAGGCTGCCAAGAGCACTTGAAAGCGGGGCAGAATTGCAGGAAACCGATTTCAGGAGGTAGACTGGAATTGCATGAAAAGCATAGGAAAAGAGGCAGAACATCCACAATGATGCACTTGGCCAAAAAAGGCATATGCGTTTTTTCCTCAATATATTCAGGAAAAAACGCATACGCCCATTTTTGGCCAACCAAGCAAGCTTGCAAAGGAAATCTGCACTACAATGAAGTCTCACTGCCCCCCGGGCAAAAGGGCCATCTGAAAAAAGTGTAAAATCCAGAAAGGCAGGACAGGCCATGGAGAACTGGGAGCCTTGTTATGCTGATGGGCGGGATGTAAATTGCCAACAGCCACTCTGGAGAAGTGTATGGTGTTTCCTGAAACATCTAAAAAACAAAGCAACAGAGCCTAGGGCACTTCCACTTATGCTCCTATAGCTTAGGGAAATTAAAATCAAAAAGACACAGCCACCCCAAAGTTTGGGACGGCTCTGTTTACAAGATCCTCGTTTATGGTACAAGTTCAATATCACAGAAAGCGAAAAATGAATAAAGAATTTGTGGTACTTACGTACAATGCAATACCACTCAGCCATGAAATCTATGTCATCAGGCCCGTAGCAGCATAATGAGTGGCCTCAGGTACGATGATTCTAAGAGAAATAAGTCACACAGAAAAAGAAATATCATAAGGTATCACTAATACACGGAATGTAAACTTGGCTACCCAGGAACTGAATTACAAAACAGAACAGGGTCTCAAATGTACAAAACCAACTTATGCTTCCTTAAGGGGAAAAGTCAGTTGGGGTGCTGCATAAAACAGAGATTGAGGGCTTCCCTGGTGGCTCAGAGGTTGAAAGTCCGCCTGCCGTTGCAGGGGACATGGGTGCGTGCCCCGATCCGGGAGGATCCCACATGCCGCGGAGTGGCTGGGCCCGTGAGCCTTGGCTGCTGAGCCTGCGCATCTGGAGCCTGTGCTCCGCAACGGGAGACGCCACAACAATGATAGGCCTCCGTAAAAAAAAAAAAAAAAAAAACCTGAGATTGAAATTAGCACAGATACTGTTCCATAAGCCAAGTATGTAATAGACAAGAGCTACTCCTTGCTCAACGAAGTGGACTCAACACCCCATATTAAACGCCTAAGAATATACCTGACTAGTAAGAATCTTAAAACCTATGGATTTACATGTCTCCGAAAGAGAATCAAGCGTGTGTACAGAAGCATAAACGCAGCAGTGAGAGGATTGGTGAGGTTCGGTGAGCAAATGCAGACCCTTTGAAGTCATATTGCATGGTACCCATTCCATGGGTCTCAACTCTCCAGGTTTAAGGGATTCTTCCTTCAGCTAAAACATGCATGTGGAACCCAGAGTATGATCCACCGTGTGATCGGGAAACGTGTTCAAATATGTCTCAGTTTAAGTCCCCTGGTACTCGGGTGCAACATTCCAGACGCTTTACTAACACTCTCCCCACTTGGAGAGTCAGTGCCTTTAACCTCCTGTTTGGCCCAGTTTGCAATTTCTGCGGGAAATGAACAGGAATAGGGAGAACCAATGAGAGACTAGCTGGAGGTGTCTGGACGGGCAAATTTAACTCTCATTTCCCACCAGGAAGACGAATTAACCAAAGGCTCATCTTGCCGTGCCGGAACCACACTAGGGCGTGAAGCAATCTTGCGGTGTTGCGGCCAGCTCACAAGAAAGCGAGTTGAACAAAGGAGCTCAGGGGCACTGTCATTCACAAACCTGCAGAGTTATAAATGACAGCTATCGTCCAAAAATATATTGAAGTAAGGCTGCCAAGAGCACTTGAAAGCGGGGCAGAATTGCAGGAAACCGATTTCAGGAGGTAGACTGGAATTGCATGAAAAGCATAGGAAAAGAGGCAGAACGTCCACAATGATGCACTTGGCCAAAAAGGGCATATGCGTTTTTTCCTGAATATATTCAGGAAAAAACGCATACGCCCTTTTTCGCCAACCAAGCAAGCTTGCAAAGGAAATCTGCACTACAATGAAGTCTCACTGCCCCACGGGCAAAAGGGCCATCTGAAAAAAGTGTAAAATCCAGAAAGGCAGGACAGGCCATGGAGAACTGGGAGCCTTGTTATGCTGATGGGCGGGATGTAAATTGCCAACAGCCACTCTGGAGAAGTGTATGGTGTTTCCTGAAACATCTAAAAAACAAAGCAACAGAGCCTAGGGCACTTCCACTTATGCTCCTATAGCTTAGGGAAATTCAAATCAAAAAGACACAGCCACCCCAAAGTTTGGGACGGCTCTGTTTACAAGATCCTCGTTTATGGTACAAGTTCAATATCACAGAAAGCGAAAAATGAATAAAGAATTTGTGGTACTTACATACAATGCAATACCACTCAGCAATGAAATCTATGTCATCAGGCCCATAGCAGCATAATGAGTGGCCTCAGGTACGATGATTCTAAGAGAAATAAGTCACACAGAAAAAGAAATATCATAAGGTATCACTAATACACGGAATGTAAACTTGGCTACACAGGAACTGAATTACAAAACAGAACAGGGTCTCAAATGTACAAAACCAACTTATGCTTGCTTAAGGGGAAAAGTCAGTTGGGGTGCTGCATAAAACAGAGATTGAGGGCTTCCCTGGTGGCTCAGAGGTTGAAAGTCCGCCTGCCGTTGCAGGGGACACGGGTGCGTGCCCCGATCCGGGAGGATCCCACATGCCGCGGAGTGGCTGGGCCCGTGAGCCTTGGCTGCTGAGCCTGCGCATCTGGAGCCTGTGCTCCGCAACGGGAGACGCCACAACAATGATAGGCCTCCGTAAAAAAAAAAAAAAAAAAAAACCAGAGATTGAAATTAGCACAGATACCGTTCCATAAGCCAAGTATGTAATAGACAAGAGCTACTCCTTGCTCAACGAAGTGGACTCAACACCCCATATTAAAGGCCTAAGAATATACCTGACTAGTAAGAATCTTAACACCTATGGATTTACATGTCTCCGAAAGAGAATCAAGCGTGTGTACAGAAGCATAAACGCAGCAGTGATAGGATTGGTGAGGTTCGGTGAGCAAATGCAGACCCTTTGAAGTCATATTGCATGGTACCCATTCCATGGGTCTCAACTCTCCAGGTTTAAGGGATTCTTCCTTCAGCTAAAACATGCATGTGGAACCCAGAGTATGATCCACCGTGTGATCGGGAAACGTGTTCAAATATGTCTCAGTTTAAGTCCCCTGGTACTCGGATGCAACATTCCAGACGCTTTACTAACACTCTCCCCACTTGGAGAGTCAGTGCCTTTAACCTCCTGTTTGGCCCAGTTTGCAATTTCTGCGGGAAATGAACAGGAATAGGGAGAACCAATGAGAGACTAGCTGGAGGTGTCTGGACGGGCAAATTTAACTCTCATTTCCCACCAGGAAGAGGAATTAACCAAAGGCTCATCTTGCCGTGCCGGAACCACACTAGGGCCTGAAGCAATCTTGCGGTGTTGCGGCCAGCTCACAAGAAAGCGAGTTGAACAAAGGAGCTCAGGGGCACTGTCATTCACAAACCTGCAGAGTTATAAATGACAGCTATCGTCCAAAAATATATTGAAGTAAGGCTGCCAAGAGCACTTGAAAGCGGGGCAGAATTGCAGGAAACCGATTTCAGGAGGTAGACTGGAATTGCATGAAAAGCATAGGAAAAGAGGCAGAACGTCCACAATGATGCACTTGGCCAAAAGGGCGTATGCGTTTTTCCTGTATATATTCAGGAAAAAACGCATACGCCCTTTTTGGCCAACCAAGCAAGCTTGCAAAGGAAATCTGCAGTAAAATGAAGTCTCACTGCCCCCCGGGCAAAAGGGCCATCTGAAAAAAGTGTAAAATCCAGAAAGGCAGGACAGGCCATGGAGAACTGGGAGCCTTGTTATGCTGATGGGCGGGATGTAAATTGCCAACAGCCACTCTGGAGAAGTGTATGGTGTTTCCTGAAACATCTAAAAAAAAAGCAACAGAGCCTAGGGCACTTCCACTTATGCTCCTATAGCTTAGGGAAATTAAAATCAAAAAGACACAGCCACCCCAAAGTTTGGGACGGCTCTGTTTACAAGATCCTCGTTTATGGTACAAGTTCAATATCACAGAAAGCGAAAAATGAATAAAGAATTTGTGGTACTTACGTACAATGCAATATCACTCAGCAATGAAATCTATGTCATCAGACCCGTAGCAGCATAATGAGTGGACTCAGGTACGATGATTCTAAGAGAAATAAGTCACACAGAAAAAGAAATATCATACGGTATCACTAATACACCGAATGTAAACTTGGCTACCCAGGAACTGAATTACAAAACAGAACAGGGTCTCAAATGTAGAAAACCAACTTATGCTTGCTTAAGGGGAAAGGTGAGTTGGGGTGCTGCATAAAACCAGAGATTGAAATTAGCACAGATACCGTTCCATAAGCCAAATATGTAATAGAGAAGAGATACTGCTTCCTCAACGAAGTGGACTCAACACCACATATTAAACGCCTAAGAATATACCTGACTAGTAAGAATCTTAAAACCTATGGATTTACATGTCTCCGAAAGGGAATCAAGCATGTATACAGCAGCATAAACGCAGCAGTGATAGGATTGGTGAGGTTCGGTGAGCAAATGCAGACCCTTTGAAGTCATATTGCATGGTACCCATTCCATGGGTCACAACTCTCCAGGTTTAAGGGATTCTTCCTTCAGCTAAAACATGCATGTGGAACCCAGAGTATGATCCACCGTGTGATCGGGAAACGTGTTCAAATGTGTCTCAGTTTTCGTCCCTGGTACTCGGGTGCAACATTCCAGACGCTTTACTAACACTCTCCCCACTTGGAGAGTCAGTGCCTTTAACCTCCTGTTTGGCCCAGTTTGCAATTTCTGCGGGAAATGAACAGGAATAGGGAGAACCAATGAGAGACTAGCTGGAGGTGTCTGGACGGGCAAATTTAACTCTCATTTCCCACCAGGAAGAGGAATTAACCAAAGGCTCAGCTTGCCGTGCCGGAACCACACTAGGGCCTGAAGCAATCTTGCGGTGTTGCGGCCAGCTCACAAGAAAGCGAGTTGAACAAAGGACCTCAGGGGCACTGTCATTCACAAACCTGCAGAGTTATAAATGACAGCTATCGTCCAAAAATATATTGAAGTAAGGCTGCCAAGAGCACTTGAAAGCGGGGCAGAATTGCAGGAAACCGATTTCAGGAGGTAGACTGGAATTGCATGAAAAGCATAGGAAAAGAGGCAGAACGTCCACAATGATGCACTTGGCCAAAAAGGTCATATGCGTTTTTTCCTGAATATATTCAGGAAAAAACGCATACGCCCTTTTTGGCCAACCAAGCAAGCTTGCAAAGGAAATCTGCACTACAATGAAGTCTCACTGCCCCACGGGCAAAAGGGCCATCTGAAAAAAGTGTAAAATCCAGAAAGGCAGGACAGGCCATGGAGAACTGGGAGCCTTGTTATGCTGATGGGCGGGATGTAAATTGCCAACAGCCACTCTGGAGAAGTGTATGGTGTTTCCTGAAACATCTAAAAAACAAAGCAACAGAGCCTAGGGCACTTCCACTTATGCTCCTATAGCTTAGGGAAATTAAAATCAAAAAGACACAGCCACCCCAAAGTTTGGGACGGCTCTGTTTACAAGAACCTCGTTTATGGTACAAGTTCAATATCACAGAAAGCGAAAAATAAATAAAGAATTTGTGGTACTTACGTACAATGCAATATCACTCAGCAATGAAATCTATGTCATCAGGCCCATAGCAGCATAATGAGTTGACTCAGGTACGATGATTCTAAGAGAAATAAGTCACACAGAAAAAGAAATATCATAAGGTATCACTAATACACGGAATGTAAACTTGGCTACCCAGGAACTGAATTACAAAACAGAACAGGGTCTCAAATGTAGAAAACCAACTTATGCTTGCTTAAGGGGAAAGGTGAGTTGGGGTGCTGCATAAAACCAGAGATTGAAATTAGCACAGATACCGTTCCATAAGCCAAGTATGTAATAGACAAGAGCTACTCCTTCCTCAACGAAGTGGACTCAACACCCCATATTAAACGCCTAAGAATATACCTGACTAGTAAGAATCTTAAAACCTATGGATTTACATGTCTCCGAAAGAGAATCAAGCGTGTGTACAGAAGCATAAACGCAGCAGTGATAGGATTGGTGAGGTTCGGTGAGCAAATGCAGACCCTTTGAAGTCATATTGCATGGTACCCATTCCATGGGTCTCAACTCTCCAGGTTTAAGGGATTCTTCCTTCAGCTAAAACATGCATGTGGAACCCAGAGTATGATCCACCGTGTGATCGGGAAACGTGTTCAAATGTGTCTCAGTTTTCGTCCCCTGGTACACGGGTGCAACATTCCAGACGCTTTACTAACACTCTCCCCACTTGGAGAGTCAGTGCCTTTAACCTTCTGTTTGGCCCAGTTTGCAATTTCTGCGGGAAATGAACAGGAAGAGGGAGAACCAATGAGAGACTAGCTGGAGGTGTCTGGACGGGCAAATTTAACTCTCATTTCCCACCAGGAAGAGGAATTAACCAAAGGCTCAGCTTGCCATGCCGGAACCACACTAGGGCCTGAAGCAATCTTGCGGTGTTGCGGCCAGCTCACAAGAAAGCGAGTTGAACAAAGGAGCTCAGGGGCACTGTCATTCACAAACCTGCAGAGTTATAAATGACAGCTATCGTCCAAAAATATATTGAAGTAAGGCTGCCAAGAGCACTTGAAAGCGGGGCAGAATTGCAGGACACCGATTTCAGGAGGTAGACTGGAATTGCATTAAAAGCATAGGAAAAGAGGCAGAACGTCCACAATGATGCACTTGGCCAAAAAGGGCGTATGCGTTTTTTCCTGAATATATTCAGGAAAAAACGCATACGCCCTTTTTGGCCAACCAAGCAAGCTTGCAAAGGAAATCTGCACTACAATGAAGTCTCACTGCCCCCCGGTCAAAAGGGCCATCTGAAAAAAGTGTAAAATCCAGAAAGGCAGGACCTGCCATGGAGAACTGGGAGCCTTGTTATGCTGATGGGCGGGATGTAAATTGCCAACAGCCACTCTGGAGAAGTGTATGGTGTTTCCTGAAACATCTAAAAAACAAAGCAACAGAGCCTAGGGCACTTCCACTTATGCTCCTATAGCTTAGGGAAATTCAAATCAAAAAGACACAGCCACCCCAAAGTTTGGGACGGCTCTGTTTACAAGAACCTCGTTTATGGTACAAGTTCAATATCACAGAAAGCGAAAAATGAATAAAGAATTTGTGGTACTTACGTACAATGCAATATCACTCAGCAATGAAATCTATGTCATCAGGCCCGTAGCAGCATAATGAGTGGACTCAGGTACGATGATTCTAAGAGAAATAAGTCACACAGAAAAAGAAATATCATAAGGTATCACTAATACACGGAATGTAAACTTGGCTACCCAGGAACTGAATTACAAAACAGAACAGGGTCTCAAATGTAGAAAACCAACTTATGCTTGCTTAAGGGGAAAGGTGAGTTGGGGTGCTGCATAAAACCAGAGATTGAAATTAGCACAGATACCGTTCCATAAGCCAAGTATGTAATAGACAAGAGCTACTCCTTCCTCAACGAAGTGGACTCAACACCCCATATTAAACGCCTAAGAATATACCTGACTAGTAAGAATCTTAAAACCTATGGATTTACATGTCTCCGAAAGAGAATCAAGCGTGTGTACAGCAGCATAAACGCAGCAGTGATAGGATTGGTGAGGTTCGGTGAGCAAATGCAGACCCTTTGAAGTCATATTGCATGGTACCCATTCCATGGGTCTCAACTCTCCAGGTTTAAGGGATTCTTCCTTCAGCTAAAACATGCATGTGGAACCCAGAGTATGATCCACCGTGTGATCGGGAAACGTGTTCAAATATGTCTCTGTTTAAGTCCCCTGGTACTCGGGTGCAACATTCCAGACGCTTTACTAACACTCTCCCCACTTGGAGACTCAGTGCCTTTAACGTCCTGTTTGGCCCAGTTTGCAATTTCTGCGGGAAATGAACAGGAATAGGGAGAACCAATGAGAGACTAGCTGGAGGTGTCTGGACGGGCAAATTTAACTCTCATTTCCCACCAGGAAGAGGAATTAACCAAAGGCTCAGCTTGCCGTGCCGGAACCACACTAGGGCCTGAAGCAATCTTGCGGTGTTGCGGCCAGCTCACAAGAAAGCGAGTTGAACAAAGGAGCTCAGGGGCACTGTCATTCACAAACCTGCAGAGTTATAAATGACAGCTATCGTCCAAAAATATATTGAAGTAAGGCTGCCAAGAGCACTTGAAAGCGGGGCAGAATTGCAGGACACCGATTTCAGGAGGTAGACTGGAATTGCATGAAAAGCATAGGAAAAGAGGCAGAACGTCCACAATGATGCACTTGGGCAAAAAGGGCGTATGCGTTTTTTCCTGAATATATTCAGGAAAAAACGCATACGCCCTTTTTGGCCAACCAAGCAAGCTTGCAAAGGAAATCTGCACTACAATGAAGTCTCACTGCCCCACGGGCAAAAGGGCCATCTGAAAAAAGTGTAAAATCCAGAAAGGCAGGACAGGCCATGGAGAACTGGGAGCCTTGTTATGCTGATGGGCGGGATGTAAATTGCCAACAGCCACTCTGGAGAAGTGTATGGTGTTTCCTGAAACATCTAAAAAACAAAGCAACAGAGCCTAGGGCACTTCCACTTATGCTCCTATAGCTTAGGGAAAGTAAAATCAAAAAGACACAGCCACCCCAAAGTTTGGGACGGCTCTGTTTACAAGATCCTCGTTTATGGTACAAGTTCAATATCACAGAAAGCGAAAAATGAATAAAAAATTTGTGGTACTTACGTACAATGCAATATCACTCAGCAATGAAATCTACGTCATCAGACCCGTAGCAGCATAATGAGTGGACTCAGGTACGATGATTCTAAGTGAAATATGTCACACAGAAAAAGAAATATCATAAGGTATCACTAATACACGGAATGTAAACTTGGCTACCCAGGAACTGAATTACAAAACAGAACAGGGTCTCAAATGTTGAAAACCAACTTATGCTTGCTTAAGGGAAAGGTGAGTTGGGGTGCTGCATAAAACCAGAGATTGAAATTAGCACAGATACCGTTCCATAAGCCAAATATGTAATAGACAAGAGCTACTGCTTCCTCAACGAACTGGACTCAACACCCCATATTAAACGCCTAAGAATATACCTGACTAGTAAGAATCTTAAAACCTAAGGATTTACATATCTCCAAAAGAGAATCAAACGTGTGTACAGCAGCATAAACGCAGCAGTTATAGGATTGGTGAGGTTCGGTGAGCAAATGCAGACACTTTGAAGTCATATTGCATGGTACCCATTCCATGGGTCTCAACTCTCCAGGTTTAAGGGATTCTTCCTTCAGCTAAAACATGCATGTGGAACCCAGAGTATGATCCACCGTGTGATCGGGAAACGTGTTCAAATGTGTCTCAGTTTTCGTCCCTGGTACTCGGGTGCAACATTCCAGACGCTTTACTAACACTCTCCCCACTTGGAGAGTCAGTGCCTTTAACCTCCTGTTTGGCCCAGTTTGCAATTTCTGCGGGAAATGAACAGGAATAGGGAGAACCAATGAGAGACTAGCTGGAGGTGTCTGGACGGGCAAATTTAACTCTCATTTCCCACCAGGAAGAGGAATTAACCAAAGGCTCAGCTTGCCGTGCCGGAACCACACTAGGGCCTGAAGCAATCTTGCGGTGTTGCGGCCAGCTCACAAGAAAGCGAGTTGAACGAAGGAGCTCAGGGGCACTGTCATTCACAAACCTGCAGAGTTATAAATGACAGCTATCGTCCAAAAATATATTGAAGTAAGGCTGCCAAGAGCACTTGAAAGCGGGGCAGAATTGCAGGACACCGATTTCAGGAGGTAGACTGGAATTGCATGAAAAGCATAGGAAAAGAGGCAGAACATCCACAATGATGCACTTGGCCAAAAAAGGCATATGCGTTTTTTCCTCAATATATTCAGGAAAAAACGCATACGCCCATTTTTGGCCAACCAAGCAAGCTTGCAAAGGAAATCTGCACTACAATGAAGTCTCACTGCCCCCCGGGCAAAAGGGCCATCTGAAAAAAGTGTAAAATCCAGAAAGGCAGGACAGGCCATGGAGAACTGGGAGCCTTGTTACGCTGATGGGCGGGATGTAAATTGCCAACAGCCACTCTGGAGAAGTGTATGGTGTTTCATGAAACATCTAAAAAACAAAGCAACAGAGCCTAGGGCACTTCCACTTATGCTCCTATAGCATAGGGAAATTAAAATCAAAAAGACACAGCCACCCCAAAGTTTGGGACGGCTCTGTTTACAAGATCCTCGTTTATGGTACAAGTTCAATATCACAGAAAGCGAAAAATGAATAAAGAATTTGTGGTACTTACGTACAATGCAATACCACTCAGCAATGAAATCTATGTCATCAGGCCCGTAGCAGCATAATGAGTGGCCTCAGGTACGATGATTCTAAGAGAAATAAGTCACACAGAAAAAGAAATATCATAAGGTATCACTAATACACGGAATGTAAACTTGGCTACACAGGAACTGAATTACAAAACAGAACAGGGTCTCAAATGTACAAAACCAACTTATGCTTGCTTAAGGGGAAAAGTCAGTTGGGGTGCTGCATAAAACAGAGATTGAGGGCTTCCCTGGTGGCTCAGAGGTTGAAAGTCCGCCTGCCGTTGCAGGGGACACGGGTGCGTGCCCCGATCCGGGAGGATCCCACATGCCGCGGAGTGGCTGGGCCCGTGAGCCTTGGCTGCTGAGCCTGCGCATCTGGAGCCTGTGCTCCGCAACGGGAGACGCCACAACAATGATAGGCCTCCGTAAAAAAAAAAAAAAAAAAAACCTGAGATTGAAATTAGCACAGATACCGTTCCATAAGCCAAGTATGTAATAGACAAGAGCTACTCCTTGCTCAACGAAGTGGACTCAACACCTCATATTAAACGCCTAAGAATATACCTGACTAGTAAGAATCTTAAAACCTATGGATTTACATGTCTCCGAAAGAGAATCAAGCGTGTGTACAGCAGCATAAACGCAGCAGTGAGAGGATTGGTGAGGTTCGGTGAGCAAATGCAGACCCTTTGAAGTCATATTGCATGGTACCCATTCCATGGGTCTCAACTCTCCAGGTTTAAGGGATTCTTCCTTCAGCTAAAACATGCATGTGGAACCCAGAGTATGATCCACCGTGTGATCGGGAAACGTGTTCAAATATGTCTCAGTTTAAGTCCCCTGGTACTCGGGTGCAACATTCCAGACGCTTTACTAACACTCTCCCCACTTGGAGAGTCAGTGCCTTTAACCTCCTGTTTGGCCCAGTTTGCAATTTCTGCGGGAAATGAACAGGAATAGGGAGAACCAATGAGAGACTAGCTGGAGGTGTCTGGACGGGCAAATTTAACTCTCATTTCCCACCAGGAAGACGAATTAACCAAAGGCTCATCTTGCCGTGCCGGAACCACACTAGGGCGTGAAGCAATCTTGCGGTGTTGCGGCCAGCTCACAAGAAAGCGAGTTGAACAAAGGAGCTCAGGGGCACTGTCATTCACAAACCTGCAGAGTTATAAATGACAGCTATCGTCCAAAAATATATTGAAGTAAGGCTGCCAAGAGGACTTGAAAGCGGGGCAGAATTGCAGGAAACCGATTTCAGGAGGTAGACTGGAATTGCATGAAAAGCATAGGAAAAGAGGCAGAACGTCCACAATGATGCACTTGGCCAAAAAGGGCGTATGCGTTTTTTCCTGAATATATTCAGGAAAAAACGCATACGCCCTTTTTGGCCAACCAAGCAAGCTTGCAAAGGAAATCTGCACTACAATGAAGTCTCACTGCCCCACGGGCAAAAGGGCCATCTGAAAAAAGTGTAAAATCCAGAAAGGCAGGACAGGCCATGGAGAACTGGGAGCCTTGTTATGCTGATGGGCGGGATGTAAATTGCCAACAGCCACTCTGGAGAAGTGTATGGTGTTTCCTGAAACATCTAAAAAACAAAGCAACAGAGCCTAGGGCACTTCCACTTATGCTCCTATAGCTTAGGGAAATTAAAATCAAAAAGACACAGCCACCCCAAAGTTTGGGACGGCTCTGTTTACAAGAACCTCGTTTATGGTACAAGTTCAATATCACAGAAAGCGAAAAATAAATAAAGAATTTGTGGTACTTACGTACAATGCAATATCACTCAGCAATGAAATCTATGTCATCAGGCCCATAGCAGCATAATGAGTTGACTCAGGTACGATGATTCTAAGAGAAATAAGTCACACAGAAAAAGAAATATCATAAGGTATCACTAATACACGGAATGTAAACTTGGCTACCCAGGAACTGAATTACAAAACAGAACAGGGTCTCAAATGTAGAAAACCAACTTATGCTTGCTTAAGGGGAAAGGTGAGTTGGGGTGCTGCATAAAACCAGAGATTGAAATTAGCACAGATACCGTTCCATAAGCCAAGTATGTAATAGACAAGAGCTACTCCTTCCTCAACGAAGTGGACTCAGCACCCCATATTAAACGCCTAAGAATATACCTGACTAGTAAGAATCTTAAAACCTATGGATTTACATGTCTCCGAAAGAGAATCAAGCGTGTGTACAGAAGCATAAACGCAGCAGTGATAGGATTGGTGAGGTTCGGTGAGCAAATGCAGACCCTTTGAAGTCATATTGCATGGTAACCATTCCATGGGTCACAACTCTGCAGGTTTAAGGGATTCCTCCTTCAGCTAAAACATGCATGTGGAACCCAGAGTATGATCCACCGTGTGATCGGGAAACGTGTTCAAATGTGTCTCAGTTTTCGTCCCCTGGTACACGGGTGTAACATTCCAGACGCTTTACTAACACTCTCCCCACTTGGAGAGTCAGTGCCTTTAACCTCCTGTTTGGCCCAGTTTGCAATTTCTGCGGGAAATGAACAGGAAGAGGGAGAACCAATGAGAGACTAGCTGGAGGTGTCTGGACGGGCAAATTTAACTCTCATTTCCCACCAGGAAGAGGAATTAACCAAAGGCTCAGCTTGCCATGCCGGAACCACACTAGGGCCTGAAGCAATCTTGCGGTGTTGCGGCCAGCTCACAAGAAAGCGAGTTGAACAAAGGAGCTCAGGGGCACTGTCATTCACAAACCTGCAGAGTTATAAATGACAGCTATCGTCCAAAAATATATTGAAGTAAGGCTGCCAAGAGCACTTGAAAGCGGGGCAGAATTGCAGGACACCGATTTCAGGAGGTAGACTGGAATTGCATGAAAAGCATAGGAAAAGAGGCAGAACGTCCACAATGATGCACTTGGCCAAAAAGGGCGTATGCGTTTTTTCCTGAATATATTCAGGAAAAAACGCATACGCCCTTTTTGGCCAACCAAGCAAGCTTGCAAAGGAAATCTGCACTACAATGAAGTCTCACTGCCCCCCGGTCAAAAGGGCCATCTGAAAAAAGTGTAAAATCCAGAAAGGCAGGACCTGCCATGGAGAACTGGGAGCCTTGTTATGCTGATGGGCGGGATGTAAATTGCCAACAGCCACTCTGGAGAAGTGTATGGTGTTTCCTGAAACATCTAAAAAACAAAGCAACAGAGCCTAGGGCACTTCCACTTATGCTCCTATAGCTTAGGGAAATTCAAATCAAAAAGACACAGCCACCCCAAAGTTTGGGACGGCTCTGTTTACAAGAACCTCGTTTATGGTACAAGTTCAATATCACAGAAAGCGAAAAATGAATAAAGAATTTGTAGTACTTACGTACAATGCAATATCACTCAGCAATGAAATCTATGTCATCAGGCCCGTAGCAGCATAATGAGTGGACTCAGGTACGATGATTCTAAGAGAAATAAGTCACACAGAAAAAGAAATATCATAAGGTATCACTAATACACGGAATGTAAACTTGGCTACCCAGGAACTGAATTACAAAACAGAACAGGGTCTCAAATGTAGAAAACCAACTTATGCTTGCTTAAGGGGAAAGGTGAGTTGGGGTGCTGCATAAAACCAGAGATTGAAATTAGCACAGATACCGTTCCATAAGCCAAGTATGTAATAGACAAGAGCTACTCCTTCCTCAACGAAGTGGACTCAACACCCCATATTAAACGCCTAAGAATATACCTGACTAGTAAGAATCTTAAAACCTATGGATTTACATGTCTCCGAAAGAGAATCAAGCGTGTGTAGAGCAGCATAAACGCAGCAGTGATAGGATTGGTGAGGTTCGGTGAGCAAATGCAGACCCTTTGAAGTCATACTGCATGGTACCCATTCCATGGGTCTCAACTCTCCAGGTTTAAGGGATTCTTCCTTCAGCTAAAACATGCATGTGGAACCCAGAGTATGATCCACCGTGTGATCGGGAAACGTGTTCAAATATGTCTCTGTTTAAGTCCCCTGGTACTCGGGTGCAACATTCCAGACGCTTTACTAACACTCTCCCCACTTGGAGACTCAGTGCCTTTAACGTCCTGTTTGGCCCAGTTTGCAATTTCTGCGGGAAATGAACAGGAATAGGGAGAACCAATGAGAGACTAGCTGGAGGTGTCTGGACGGGCAAATTTAACTCTCATTTCCCACCAGGAAGAGGAATTAACCAAAGGCTCAGCTTGCCGTGCCGGAACCACACTAGGGCCTGAAGCAATCTTGCGGTGTTGCGGCCAGCTCACAAGAAAGCGAGTTGAACAAAGGAGCTCAGGGGCACTGTCATTCACAAACCTGCAGAGTTATAAATGACAGCTATCGTCCAAAAATATATTGAAGTAAGGCTGCCAAGAGCACTTGAAAGCGGGGCAGAATTGCAGGACACCGATTTCAGGAGGTAGACTGGAATTGCATGAAAAGCATAGGAAAAGAGGCAGAACGTCCACAATGATGCACTTGGCCAAAAAGGGCGTATGCGTTTTTTCCTGAATATATTCAGGAAAAAACGCATACGCCCTTTTTGGCCAACCAAGCAAGCTTGCAAAGGAAATCTGCACTACAATGAAGTCTCACTGCCCCACGGGCAAAAGGGCCATCTGAAAAAAGTGTAAAATCCAGAAAGGCAGGACAGGCCATGGAGAACTGGGAGCCTTGTTATGCTGATGGGCGGGATGTAAATTGCCAACAGCCACTCTGGAGAAGTGTATGGTGTTTCCTGAAACATCTAAAAAACAAAGCAACAGAGCCTAGGGCACTTCCACTTATGCTCCTATAGCTTAGGGAAATTAAAATCAAAAAGACACAGCCACCCCAAAGTTTGGGACGGCTCTGTTTACAAGAACCTCGTTTATGGTACAAGTTCAATATCACAGAAAGCGAAAAATAAATAAAGAATTTGTGGTACTTACGTACAATGCAATATCACTCAGCAATGAAATCTATGTCATCAGGCCCATAGCAGCATAATGAGTTGACTCAGGTACGATGATTCTAAGAGAAATAAGTCACACAGAAAAAGAAATATCATAAGGTATCACTAATACACGGAATGTAAACTTGGCTACCCAGGAACTGAATTACAAAACAGAACAGGGTCTCAAATGTAGAAAACCAACTTATGCTTGCTTAAGGGGAAAGGTGAGTTGGGGTGCTGCATAAAACCAGAGATTGAAATTAGCACAGATACCGTTCCATAAGCCAAGTATGTAATAGACAAGAGCTACTCCTTCCTCAACGAAGTGGACTCAGCACCCCATATTAAACGCCTAAGAATATACCTGACTAGTAAGAATCTTAAAACCTATGGATTTACATGTCTCCGAAAGAGAATCAAGCGTGTGTACAGAAGCATAAACGCAGCAGTGATAGGATTGGTGAGGTTCGGTGAGCAAATGCAGACCCTTTGAAGTCATATTGCATGGTAACCATTCCATGGGTCACAACTCTGCAGGTTTAAGGGATTCCTCCTTCAGCTAAAACATGCATGTGGAACCCAGAGTATGATCCACCGTGTGATCGGGAAACGTGTTCAAATGTGTCTCAGTTTTCGTCCCCTGGTACACGGGTGCAACATTCCAGACGCTTTACTAACACTCTCCCCACTTGGAGAGTCAGTGCCTTTAACCTCCTGTTTGGCCCAGTTTGCAATTTCTGCGGGAAATGAACAGGAAGAGGGAGAACCAATGAGAGACTAGCTGGAGGTGTCTGGACGGGCAAATTTAACTCTCATTTCCCACCAGGAAGAGGAATTAACCAAAGGCTCAGCTTGCCATGCCGGAACCACACTAGGGCCTGAAGCAATCTTGCGGTGTTGCGGCCAGCTCACAAGAAAGCGAGTTGAACAAAGGAGCTCAGGGGCACTGTCATTCACAAACCTGCAGAGTTATAAATGACAGCTATCGTCCAAAAATATATTGAAGTAAGGCTGCCAAGAGCACTTGAAAGCGGGGCAGAATTGCAGGACACCGATTTCAGGAGGTAGACTGGAATTGCATGAAAAGCATAGGAAAAGAGGCAGAACGTCCACAATGATGCACTTGGCCAAAAAGGGCGTATGCGTTTTTTCCTGAATATATTCAGGAAAAAACGCATACGCCCTTTTTGGCCAACCAAGCAAGCTTGCAAAGGAAATCTGCACTACAATGAAGTCTCACTGCCCCCCGGTCAAAAGGGCCATCTGAAAAAAGTGTAAAATCCAGAAAGGCAGGACCTGCCATGGAGAACTGGGAGCCTTGTTATGCTGATGGGCGGGATGTAAATTGCCAACAGCCACTCTGGAGAAGTGTATGGTGTTTCCTGAAACATCTAAAAAACAAAGCAACAGAGCCTAGGGCACTTCCACTTATGCTCCTATAGCTTAGGGAAATTCAAATCAAAAAGACACAGCCACCCCAAAGTTTGGGACGGCTCTGTTTACAAGAACCTCGTTTATGGTACAAGTTCAATATCACAGAAAGCGAAAAATGAATAAAGAATTTGTGGTACTTACGTACAATGCAATATCACTCAGCAATGAAATCTATGTCATCAGGCCCGTAGCAGCATAATGAGTGGACTCAGGTACGATGATTCTAAGAGAAATAAGTCACACAGAAAAAGAAATATCATAAGGTATCACTAATACACGGAATGTAAACTTGGCTACCCAGGAACTGAATTACAAAACAGAACAGGGTCTCAAATGTAGAAAACCAACTTATGCTTGCTTAAGGGGAAAGGTGAGTTGGGGTGCTGCATAAAACCAGAGATTGAAATTAGCACAGATACCGTTCCATAAGCCAAGTATGTAATAGACAAGAGCTACTCCTTCCTCAACGAAGTGGACTCAACACCCCATATTAAACGCCTAAGAATATACCTGACTAGTAAGAATCTTAAAACCTATGGATTTACATGTCTCCGAAAGAGAATCAAGCGTGTGTAGAGCAGCATAAACGCAGCAGTGATAGGATTGGTGAGGTTCGGTGAGCAAATGCAGACCCTTTGAAGTCATACTGCATGGTACCCATTCCATGGGTCTCAACTCTCCAGGTTTAAGGGATTCTTCCTTCAGCTAAAACATGCATGTGGAACCCAGAGTATGATCCACCGTGTGATCGGGAAACGTGTTCAAATATGTCTCTGTTTAAGTCCCCTGGTACTCGGGTGCAACATTCCAGACGCTTTACTAACACTCTCCCCACTTGGAGACTCAGTGCCTTTAACGTCCTGTTTGGCCCAGTTTGCAATTTCTGCGGGAAATGAACAGGAATAGGGAGAACCAATGAGAGACTAGCTGGAGGTGTCTGGACGGGCAAATTTAACTCTCATTTCCCACCAGGAAGAGGAATTAACCAAAGGCTCAGCTTGCCGTGCCGGAACCACACTAGGGCCTGAAGCAATCTTGCGGTGTTGCGGCCAGCTCACAAGAAAGCGAGTTGAACAAAGGAGCTCAGGGGCACTGTCATTCACAAACCTGCAGAGTTATAAATGACAGCTATCGTCCAAAAATATATTGAAGTAAGGCTGCCAAGAGCACTTGAAAGCGGGGCAGAATTGCAGGACACCGATTTCAGGAGGTAGACTGGAATTGCATGAAAAGCATAGGAAAAGAGGCAGAACGTCCACAATGATGCACTTGGCCAAAAAGGGCGTATGCGTTTTTTCCTGAATATATTCAGGAAAAAACGCATACGCCCTTTTTGGCCAACCAAGCAAGCTTGCAAAGGAAATCTGCACTACAATGAAGTCTCACTGCCCCATGGGCAAAAGGGCCATCTGAAAAAAGTGTAAAATCCAGAAAGGCAGGACAGGCCATGGAGAAGTGGGAGCCTTGTTATGCTGATGGGCGGGATGTAAATTGCCAACAGCCACTCTGGAGAAGTGTATGGTGTTTCCTGAAACATCTAAAAAACAAAGCAACAGAGCCTAGGGCACTTCCACTTATGCTCCTATAGCTTAGGGAAATTAAAATCAAAAAGACACAGCCACCCCAAAGTTTGGGACGGCTCTGTTTACAAGAACCTCGTTTATGGTACAAGTTCAATATCACAGAAAGCGAAAAATGAATAAAGAATTTGTGGTACTTACGTACAATGCAATATCACTCAGCAATGAAATCTATGTCATCAGGCCCATAGCAGCATAATGAGTGGACTCAGGTACGATGATTCTAAGAGAAATAAGTCACACAGAAAAAGAAATATCATAAGGTATCACTAATACACGGAATGTAAACTTGGCTACCCAGGAACTGAATTACAAAACAGAACAGGGTCTCAAATGTAGAAAACCAACTTATGCTTGCTTAAGGGGAAAGGTGAGTTGGGGTGCTGCATAAAACCAGAGATTGAAATTAGCACAGATACCGTTCCATAAGCCAAATATGTAATAGACAAGAGCTACTCCTTCCTCAACGAAGTGGACTCAACACCCCATATTAAACGCCTAAGAATATACCTGACTAGTAAGAATCTTAAAACCTATGGATTTACATGTCTCCGAAAGGGAATCAAGCATGTGTACAGCAGCATAAACGCAGCAGTGATAGGATTGGTGAGGTTCGGTGAGCAAATGCAGACCCTTTGAAGTCATATTGCATGGTACCCATTCCATGGGTCTCAACTCTCCAGGTTTAAGGGATTCTTCCTTCAGCTAAAACATGCATGTGGAACCCAGAGTATGATCCACCGTGTGATCGGGAAACGTGTTCAAATGTGTCTCAGTTTTCGTCCCCTGGTACTCGGGTGCAACATTCCAGACGCTTTACTAACACTCTCCCCACTTGGAGAGTCAGTGCCTTTAACCTCCTGTTTGGCCCAGTTTGCAATTTCTGCGGGAAATGAACAGGAATAGGGAGAACCAATGAGAGACTAGCTGGAGGTGTCTGGACGGGCAAATTTAACTCTCATTTCCCACCAGGAAGAGGAATTAACCAAAGGCTCAGCTTGCCGTGCCGGAACCACACTAGGGCCTGAAGCAATCCTGCAGTGTTGCGGCCAGCTCACAATAAAGAGAGCTGAAGAAAGGAGCTCAGGGGCACTGTCATTCACAAACCTGCAGAGTTATAAATGACAGCTATCGTCCAAAAATATGTTGAAGTAAGGCTGCCAAGAGCACTTGAAAGCGGGGCAGAATTGCAGGACACCGATTTCAGGAGGTAGACTGGAATTGCATGAAAATTATAGGAAAAGAGGCAGAACGTCCACAATGATGCACTTGGCCAAAAAGGGCGTATGCGTTTTTTCCTGAATATATTCAGGAAAAAACGCATATGCCCTTTTTGGCCAACCAAGCAAGCTTGTAAGGAAATCTGCACTACAATGAAGTCTCACTGCCCCCCGGGCAAAAGGGCCATCTGAAAAAAGTGTAAAATCCAGAAAGGCAGGACAGGCCATGGAGAACTGGGAGCCTTGTTATGCTGATGGGCGGGATGTAAATTGCCAACAGCCACTCTGGAGAAGTGTATGGTGTTTCCTGAAACATCTAAAAAACAAAGCAACAGAGCCTAGGGCACTTCCACTTATGCTCCTATAGCTTAGGGAAATTCAAATCAAAAAGACACAGCCACCCCAAAGTTTGGGACGGCTCTGTTTACAAGAACCTCGTTTATGGTACAAGTTCAATATCACAGAAAGCGAAAAATGAATAAAGAATTTGTGGTACTTACGTACAATGCAATATCACTCAGCAATGAAATCTATGTCATCAGGCCCATAGCAGCATAATGAGGGGACTCAGGTACGATGATTCTAAGAGAAATAAGTCACACAGAAAAAGAAATATCATAAGGTATCACTAATACACGGAATGTAAACTTGGCTACCCAGGAACAGAATTACAAAACAGAACAGGGTCTCAAATGTAGAAAACCAACTTATGCTTGCTTAAGGGGAAAGGTGAGTTGGGGTGCTGCATAAAACCAGAGATTGAAATTAGCACAGATACCGTTCCATAAGCCAAATATGTAATAGACAAGAGCTACTCCTTCCTCAACGAAGTGGACTCAACACCCCATATTAAACGCCTAAGAATATACCTGACTAGTAAGAATCTTAAAACCTATGGATTTACATGTCTCCGAAAGGGAATCAAGCATGTGTACAGCAGCATAAACGCAGCAGTGATAGGATTGGTGAGGTTCGGTGAGCAAATGCAGACCCTTTGAAGTCATATTGCATGGTACCCATTCCATGGGTCACAACTCTGCAGGTTTAAGGGATTCCTCCTTCAGCTAAAACATGCATGTGGAACCCAGAGTATGATCCACCGTGTGATCGGGAAACGTGTTCAAATGTGTCTCAGTTTTCGTCCCCTGGTACTCGGGTGCAACATTCCAGACGCTTTACTAACACTCTCCCCACTTGGAGAGTCAGTGCCTTTAACCTCCTGTTTGGCCCAGTTTGCAATTTCTGCGGGAAATGAACAGGAATAGGGAGAACCAATGAGAGACTAGCTGGAGGTGTCTGGACGGGCAAATTTAACTCTCATTTCCCACCAGGAAGAGGAATTAACCAAAGGCTCAGCTTGCCGTGCCGGAACCACACTAGGGCCTGAAGCAATCCTGCAGTGTTGCGGCCAGCTCACAATAAAGAGAGCTGAAGAAAGGAGCTCAGGGGCACTGTCATTCACAAACCTGCAGAGTTATAAATGACAGCTATCGTCCAAAAATATATTGAAGTAAGGCTGCCAAGAGCACTTGAAAGCGGGGCAGAATTGCAGGACACCGATTTCAGGAGGTAGACTGGAATTGCATGAAAAGCATAGGAAAAGAGGCAGAACGTCCACAATGATGCACTTGGCCAAAAAGGGCGTATGCGTTTTTTCCTGAATATATTCAGGAAAAAACGCATACGCCCTTTTTGGCCAACCAAGCAAGCTTGCAAAGGAAATCTGCACTACAATGAAGTCTCACTGCCCCCCGGGCAAAAGGGCCATCTGAAAAAAGTGTAAAATCCAGAAAGGCAGGACAGGCCATGGAGAACTGGGAGCCTTGTTATGCTGATGGGCGGGATGTAAATTGCCAACAGCCACTCTGGAGAAGTGTATGGTGTTTCCTGAAACATCTAAAAAACAAAGCAACAGAGCCTAGGGCACTTCCACTTATGCTCCTATAGCTTAGGGAAATTCAAATCAAAAAGACACAGCCACCCCAAAGTTTGGGACGGCTCTGTTTACAAGAACCTCGTTTATGGTACAAGTTCAATATCACAGAAAGCGAAAAATGAATAAAGAACTTGTGGTACTTACGTACAATGCAATATCACTCAGCAATGAAATCTATGTCATCAGGCCCATAGCAGCATAATGAGTGGACTCAGGTACGATGATTCTAAGAGAAATAAGTCACACAGAAAAAGAAATATCATAAGGTATCACTAATACACGGAATGTAAACTTGGCTACCCAGGAACAGAATTACAAAACAGAACAGGGTCTCAAATGTAGAAAACCAACTTATGCTTGCTTAAGGGGAAAGGTGAGTTGGGGTGCTGCATAAAACCAGAGATTGAAATTAGCACAGATACCATTCCATAAGCCAAATATATAATAGACAAGAGCTACTCCTTCCTCAACGAAGTGGACTCAACACCCCATATTAAACGCCTAAGAATATACCTGACTAGTAAGAATCTAAAAACCTATGGATTTTCATGTCTCCAAAAGAGAATCAAGCGTGTGTACAGCAGCATAAACGCAGCAGTGATAGGATTGGTGAGGTTCGGTGAGCAAATGCAGACACTTTGAAGTCATATTGCATGGTACCCATTCCATGGGTCTCATCTCTCCAGGTTTAAGGGATTCTTCCTTCAGCTAAAACATGCATGTGGAACCCAGAGTATGATCCACCGTGTGATCGGGAAACGTGTTCAAATATGTCTCAGTTTAAGTCCCCTGGTACTCGGGTGCAACATTCCAGACGCTTTACTAACACTCTCCCCACTTGGAGAGTCAGTGCCTTTAACCTCCTGTTTGGCCCAGTTTGCAATTTCTGCGGGAAATGAACAGGAATAGGGAGAACCAATGAGAGACTAGCTGGAGGTGTCTGGACGGGCAAATTTAACTCTCATTTCCCACCAGGAAGAGGAATTAACCAAAGGCTCAGCTTGCCATGCCAAAACCACACTAGGGCCTGAAGCAATCCTGCGGTGTTGCGGCCAGCTCACAATAAAGAGAGCTGAAGAAAGGAGCTCAGGGGCACTGTCATTCACAAACCTGCAGAGTTATAAATGACAGCTATCGTCCAAAAATATATTGAAGTAAGGCTGCCAAGAGCACTTGAAAGCGGGGCAGAATTGCAGGACACCGATTTCAGGAGGTAGACTGGAATTGCATGAAAAGCATAGGAAAAGAGGCAGAACGTCCACAATGATGCACTTGGCCAAAAAGGGCGTATGCGTTTTTTCCTGAATATATTCAGGAAAAAACGCATACGCCCTTTTTGGCCAACCAAGCAAGCTTGCAAAGGAAATCTGCACTACAATGAAGTCTCACTGCCCCCCGGGCAAAAGGGCCATCTGAAAAAAGTGTAAAATCCAGAAAGGCAGGACAGGCCATGGAGAACTGGGAGCCTTGTTATGCTGATGGGCGGGATGTAAATTGCCAACAGCCACTCTGGAGAAGTGTATGGTGTTTCCTGAAACATCTAAAAAACAAAGCAACAGAGCCTAGGGCACTTCCACTTATGCTCCTATAGCTTAGGGAAATTCAAATCAAAAAGACACAGCCACCCCAAAGTTTGGGACGGCTCTGTTTACAAGAACCTCGTTTATGGTACAAGTTCAATATCACAGAAAGCGAAAAATGAATAAAGAATTTGTGGTACTTACGTACAATGCAATATCACTCAGCAATGAAATCTATGTCATCAGGCCCATAGCAGCATAATGAGTGGACTCAGGTACGATGATTCTAAGAGAAATAAGTCACACAGAAAAAGAAATATCATAAGGTATCACTAATACACGGAATGTAAACTTGGCTACCCAGGAACAGAATTACAAAACAGAACAGGGTCTCAAATGTAGAAAACCAACTTATGCTTGCTTAAGGGGAAAGGTGAGTTGGGGTGCTGCATAAAACCAGAGATTGAAATTAGCACAGATACCATTCCATAAGCCAAATATATAATAGACAAGAGCTACTCCTTCCTCAACGAAGTGGACTCAACACCCCATATTAAACGCCTAAGAATATACCTGACTAGTAAGAATCTAAAAATCTATGGATTTTCATGTCTCCAAAAGAGAATCAAGCGTGTGTACAGCAGCATAAACGCAGCAGTGATAGGATTGGTGAGGTTCGGTGAGCAAATGCAGACACTTTGAAGTCATATTGCATGGTACCCATTCCATGGGTCTCATCTCTCCAGGTTTAAGGGATTCTTCCTTCAGCTAAAACATGCATGTGGAACCCAGAGTATGATCCACCGTGTGATCGGGAAACGTGTTCAAATATGTCTCAGTTTAAGTCCCCTGGTACTCGGGTGCAACATTCCAGACGCTTTACTAACACTCTCCCCACTTGGAGAGTCAGTGCCTTTAACCTCCTGTTTGGCCCAGTTTGCAATTTCTGCGGGAAATGAACAGGAATAGGGAGAACCAATGAGAGACTAGCTGGAGGTGTCTGGACGGGCAAATTTAACTCTCATTTCCCACCAGGAAGAGGAATTAACCAAAGGCTCAGCTTGCCATGCCAAAACCACACTAGGGCCTGAAGCAATCCTGCGGTGTTGCGGCCAGCTCACAATAAAGAGAGTTGAAGAAAGGAGCTCAGGGGCACTGTCATTCACAAACCTGCAGAGTTATAAATGACAGCTATCGTCCAAAAATATATTGAAGTAAGGCTGCCAAGAGCACTTGAAAGCGGGGCAGAATTGCAGGACACCGATTTCAGGAGGTAGACTGGAATTGCATGAAAAGCATAGGAAAAGAGGCAGAACGTCCACAATGATGCACTTGGCCAAAAAGGGCGTATGCGTTTTTTCCTGAATATATTCAGGAAAAAACGCATACGCCCTTTTTGGCCAACCAAGCAAGCTTGCAAAGGAAATCTGCACTACAATGAAGTCTCACTGCCCCCCGGGCAAAAGGGCCATCTGAAAAAAGTGTAAAATCCAGAAAGGCAGGACAGGCCATGGAGAACTGGGAGCCTTGTTATGCTGATGGGCGGGATGTAAATTGCCAACAGCCACTCTGGAGAAGTGTATGGTGTTTCCTGAAACATCTAAAAAACAAAGCAACAGAGCCTAGGGCACTTCCACTTATGCTCCTATAGCTTAGGGAAATTAAAATCAAAAAGACACAGCCACCCCAAAGTTTGGGACGGCTCTGTTTACAAGAACCTCGTTTATGGTACAAGTTCAATATCACAGAAAGCGAAAAATGAATAAAGAATTTGTGGTACTTACGTACAATGCAATATCACTCAGCTATGAAATCTATGTCATCAGGCCCATAGCAGCATAATGAGTGGACTCAGGTACGATGATTCTAAGAGAAATAAGTCACACAGAAAAAGAAATATCATAAGGTATCACTAATACACGGAATGTAAACTTGGCTACCCAGGAACTGAATTACAAAACAGAACAGGGTCTCAAATGTAGAAAACCAACTTATGCTTGCTTAAGGGGAAAGGTGAGTTGGGGTGCTGCATAAAACCAGAGATTGAAATTAGCACAGATACCGTTCCATAAGCCAAATATGTAATAGACAAGAGCTACTCCTTCCTCAACGAAGTGGACTCAACACCCCATATTAAACGCCTAAGAATATACCTGACTAGTAAGAATCTTAAAACCTATGGATTTACATGTCTCCGAAAGGGAATCAAGCATGTGTACAGCAGCATAAACGCAGCAGTGATAGGATTGGTGAGGTTCGGTGAGCAAATGCAGACCCTTTGAAGTCATATTGCATGGTACCCATTCCATGGGTCTCAACTCTCCAGGTTTAAGGGATTCTTCCTTCAGCTAAAACATGCATGTGGAACCCAGAGTATGATCCACCGTGTGATCGGGAAACGTGTTCAAATGTGTCTCAGTTTTCGTCCCCTGGTACTCGGGTGCAACATTCCAGACGCTTTACTAACACTCTCCCCACTTGGAGAGTCAGTGCCTTTAACCTCCTGTTTGGCCCAGTTTGTAATTTCTGCGGGAAATGAACAGGAATAGGGAGAACCAATGAGAGACTAGCTGGAGGTGTCTGGACGGGCAAATTTAACTCTCATTTCCCACCAGGAAGAGGAATTAACCAAAGGCTCAGCTTGCCGTGCCGGAACCACACTAGGGCCTGAAGCAATCCTGCAGTGTTGCGGCCAGCTCACAATAAAGAGAGCTGAAGAAAGGAGCTCAGGGGCACTGTCATTCACAAACCTGCAGAGTTATAAATGACAGCTATCGTCCAAAAATATGTTGAAGTAAGGCTGCCAAGAGCACTTGAAAGCGGGGCAGAATTGCAGGACACCGATTTCAGGAGGTAGACTGGAATTGCATGAAAATTATAGGAAAAGAGGCAGAACGTCCACAATGATGCACTTGGCCAAAAAGGGCGTATGCGTTTTTTCCTGAATATATTCAGGAAAAAACGCATATGCCCTTTTTGGCCAACCAAGCAAGCTTGTAAGGAAATCTGCACTACAATGAAGTCTCACTGCCCCCCGGGCAAAAGGGCCATCTGAAAAAAGTGTAAAATCCAGAAAGGCAGGACAGGCCATGGAGAACTGGGAGCCTTGTTATGCTGATGGGCGGGATGTAAATTGCCAACAGCCACTCTGGAGAAGTGTATGGTGTTTCCTGAAACATCTAAAAAACAAAGCAACAGAGCCTAGGGCACTTCCACTTATGCTCCTATAGCTTAGGGAAATTAAAATCAAAAAGACACAGCCACCCCAAAGTTTGGGACGGCTCTGTTTACAAGAACCTCGTTTATGGTACAAGTTCAATATCACAGAAAGCGAAAAATGAATAAAGAATTTGTGGTACTTACGTACAATGCAATATCACTCAGCAATGAAATCTATGTCATCAGGCCCATAGCAGCATAATGAGGGGACTCAGGTACGATGATTCTAAGAGAAATAAGTCACACAGAAAAAGAAATATCATAAGGTATCACTAATACACGGAATGTAAACTTGGCTACCCAGGAACAGAATTACAAAACAGAACAGGGTCTCAAATGTAGAAAACCAACTTATGCTTGCTTAAGGGGAAAGGTGAGTTGGGGTGCTGCATAAAACCAGAGATTGAAATTAGCACAGATACCGTTCCATAAGCCAAATATGTAATAGACAAGAGCTACTCCTTCCTCAACGAAGTGGACTCAACACCCCATATTAAACGCCTAAGAATATACCTGACTAGTAAGAATCTTAAAACCTATGGATTTACATGTCTCCGAAAGGGAATCAAGCATGTGTACAGCAGCATAAACGCAGCAGTGATAGGATTGGTGAGGTTCGGTGAGCAAATGCAGACCCTTTGAAGTCATATTGCATGGTACCCATTCCATGGGTCACAACTCTGCAGGTTTAAGGGATTCCTCCTTCAGCTAAAACATGCATGTGGAACCCAGAGTATGATCCACCGTGTGATCGGGAAACGTGTTCAAATGTGTCTCAGTTTTCGTCCCCTGGTACTCGGGTGCAACATTCCAGACGCTTTACTAACACTCTCCCCACTTGGAGAGTCAGTGCCTTTAACCTCCTGTTTGGCCCAGTTTGCAATTTCTGCGGGAAATGAACAGGAATAGGGAGAACCAATGAGAGACTAGCTGGAGGTGTCTGGACGGGCAAATTTAACTCTCATTTCCCACCAGGAAGAGGAATTAACCAAAGGCTCAGCTTGCCGTGCCGGAACCACACTAGGGCCTGAAGCAATCCTGCAGTGTTGCGGCCAGCTCACAATAAAGAGAGCTGAAGAAAGGAGCTCAGGGGCACTGTCATTCACAAACCTGCAGAGTTATAAATGACAGCTATCGTCCAAAAATATATTGAAGTAAGGCTGCCAAGAGCACTTGAAAGCGGGGCAGAATTGCAGGACACCGATTTCAGGAGGTAGACTGGAATTGCATGAAAAGCATAGGAAAAGAGGCAGAACGTCCACAATGATGCACTTGGCCAAAAAGGGCGTATGCGTTTTTTCCTGAATATATTCAGGAAAAAACGCATACGCCCTTTTTGGCCAACCAAGCAAGCTTGCAAAGGAAATCTGCACTACAATGAAGTCTCACTGCCCCCCGGGCAAAAGGGCCATCTGAAAAAAGTGTAAAATCCAGAAAGGCAGGACAGGCCATGGAGAACTGGGAGCCTTGTTATGCTGATGGGCGGGATGTAAATTGCCAACAGCCACTCTGGAGAAGTGTATGGTGTTTCCTGAAACATCTAAAAAACAAAGCAACAGAGCCTAGGGCACTTCCACTTATGCTCCTATAGCTTAGGGAAATTCAAATCAAAAAGACACAGCCACCCCAAAGTTTGGGACGGCTCTGTTTACAAGAACCTCGTTTATGGTACAAGTTCAATATCACAGAAAGCGAAAAATGAATAAAGAACTTGTGGTACTTACGTACAATGCAATATCACTCAGCAATGAAATCTATGTCATCAGGCCCATAGCAGCATAATGAGTGGACTCAGGTACGATGATTCTAAGAGAAATAAGTCACACAGAAAAAGAAATATCATAAGGTATCACTAATACACGGAATGTAAACTTGGCTACCCAGGAACAGAATTACAAAACAGAACAGGGTCTCAAATGTAGAAAACCAACTTATGCTTGCTTAAGGGGAAAGGTGAGTTGGGGTGCTGCATAAAACCAGAGATTGAAATTAGCACAGATACCATTCCATAAGCCAAATATATAATAGACAAGAGCTACTCCTTCCTCAACGAAGTGGACTCAACACCCCATATTAAACGCCTAAGAATATACCTGACTAGTAAGAATCTAAAAACCTATGGATTTTCATGTCTCCAAAAGAGAATCAAGCGTGTGTACAGCAGCATAAACGCAGCAGTGATAGGATTGGTGAGGTTCGGTGAGCAAATGCAGACACTTTGAAGTCATATTGCATGGTACCCATTCCATGGGTCTCATCTCTCCAGGTTTAAGGGATTCTTCCTTCAGCTAAAACATGCATGTGGAACCCAGAGTATGATCCACCGTGTGATCGGGAAACGTGTTCAAATATGTCTCAGTTTAAGTCCCCTGGTACTCGGGTGCAACATTCCAGACGCTTTACTAACACTCTCCCCACTTGGAGAGTCAGTGCCTTTAACCTCCTGTTTGGCCCAGTTTGCAATTTCTGCGGGAAATGAACAGGAATAGGGAGAACCAATGAGAGACTAGCTGGAGGTGTCTGGACGGGCAAATTTAACTCTCATTTCCCACCAGGAAGAGGAATTAACCAAAGGCTCAGCTTGCCATGCCAAAACCACACTAGGGCCTGAAGCAATCCTGCGGTGTTGCGGCCAGCTCACAATAAAGAGAGCTGAAGAAAGGAGCTCAGGGGCACTGTCATTCACAAACCTGCAGAGTTATAAATGACAGCTATCGTCCAAAAATATATTGAAGTAAGGCTGCCAAGAGCACTTGAAAGCGGGGCAGAATTGCAGGACACCGATTTCAGGAGGTAGACTGGAATTGCATGAAAAGCATAGGAAAAGAGGCAGAACGTCCACAATGATGCACTTGGCCAAAAAGGGCGTATGCGTTTTTTCCTGAATATATTCAGGAAAAAACGCATACGCCCTTTTTGGCCAACCAAGCAAGCTTGCAAAGGAAATCTGCACTACAATGAAGTCTCACTGCCCCCCGGGCAAAAGGGCCATCTGAAAAAAGTGTAAAATCCAGAAAGGCAGGACAGGCCATGGAGAACTGGGAGCCTTGTTATGCTGATGGGCGGGATGTAAATTGCCAACAGCCACTCTGGAGAAGTGTATGGTGTTTCCTGAAACATCTAAAAAACAAAGCAACAGAGCCTAGGGCACTTCCACTTATGCTCCTATAGCTTAGGGAAATTCAAATGAAAAAGACACAGCCACCCCAAAGTTTGGGACGGCTCTGTTTACAAGAACCTCGTTTATGGTACAAGTTCAATATCACAGAAAGCGAAAAATGAATAAAGAATTTGTGGTACTTACGTACAATGCAATATCACTCAGCTATGAAATCTATGTCATCAGGCCCATAGCAGCATAATGAGTGGACTCAGGTACGATGATTCTAAGAGAAATAAGTCACACAGAAAAAGAAATATCATAAGGTATCACTAATACACGGAATGTAAACTTGGCTACCCAGGAACTGAATTACAAAACAGAACAGGGTCTCAAATGTAGAAAACCAACTTATGCTTGCTTAAGGGGAAAGGTGAGTTGGGGTGCTGCATAAAACCAGAGATTGAAATTAGCACAGATACCGTTCCATAAGCCAAATATGTAATAGACAAGAGCTACTCCTTCCTCAACGAAGTGGACTCAACACCCCATATTAAACGCCTAAGAATATACCTGACTAGTAAGAATCTTAAAACCTATGGATTTACATGTCTCCGAAAGGGAATCAAGCATGTGTACAGCAGCATAAACGCAGCAGTGATAGGATTGGTGAGGTTCGGTGAGCAAATGCAGACCCTTTGAAGTCATATTGCATGGTACCCATTCCATGGGTCACAAATCTCCAGGTTTAAGGGATTCCTCCTTCAGCTAAAACATGCATGTGGAACCCAGAGTATGATCCACCGTGTGATCGGGAAACGTGTTCAAATGTGTCTCAGTTTTCGTCCCCTGGTACTCGGGTGCAACATTCCAGATGCTTTACTAACACTCTCCCCACTTGGAGAGTCAGTGCCTTTAACCTCCTGTTTGGCCCAGTTTGCAATTTCTGCGGGAAATGAACAGGAATAGGGAGAACCAATGAGAGACTAGCTGGAGGTGTCTGGACGGGCAAATTTAACTCTCATTTCCCACCAGGAAGAGGAATTAACCAAAGGCTCAGCTTGCCGTGCCGGAACCACACTAGGGCCTGAAGCAATCCTGCGGTGTTGCGGCCAGCTCACAATAAAGAGAGCTGAAGAAAGGAGCTCAGGGGCACTGTCATTCACAAACCTGCAGAGTTATAAATGACAGCTATCGTCCAAAAATATATTGAAGTAAGGCTGCCAAGAGCACTTGAAAGCGGGGCAGAATTGCAGGACACCGATTTCAGGAGGTAGACTGGAATTGCATGAAAAGCATAGGAAAAGAGGCAGAACGTCCACAATGATGCACTTGGCCAAAAAGGGCGTATGCGTTTTTTCCTGAATATATTCAGGAAAAAACGCATACGCCCTTTTTGGCCAACCAAGCAAGCTTGCAAAGGAAATCTGCACTACAATGAAGTCTCACTGCCCCCCGGGCAAAAGGGCCATCTGAAAAAAGTGTAAAATCCAGAAAGGCAGGACAGGCCATGGAGAACTGGGAGCCTTGTTATGCTGATGGGCGGGATGTAAATTGCCAACAGCCACTCTGGAGAAGTGTATGGTGTTTCCTGAAACATCTAAAAAACAAAGCAACAGAGCCTAGGGCACTTCCACTTATGCTCCTATAGCTTAGGGAAATTCAAATCAAAAAGACACAGCCACCCCAAAGTTTGGGACGGCTCTGTTTACAAGAACCTCGTTTATGGTACAAGTTCAATATCACAGAAAGCGAAAAATGAATAAAGAATTTGTGGTACTTACGTACAATGCAATATCACTCAGCTATGAAATCTATGTCATCAGGCCCATAGCAGCATAATGAGTGGACTCAGGTACGATGATTCTAAGAGAAATAAGTCACACAGAAAAAGAAATATCATAAGGTATCACTAATACACGGAATGTAAACTTGGCTACCCAGGAACTGAATTACAAAACAGAACAGGGTCTCAAATGTAGAAAACCAACTTATGCTTGCTTAAGGGGAAAGGTGAGTTGGGGTGCTGCATAAAACCAGAGATTGAAATTAGCACAGATACCGTTCCATAAGCCAAATATGTAATAGACAAGAGCTACTCCTTCCTCAACGAAGTGGACTCAACACCCCATATTAAACGCCTAAGAATATAGCTGACTAGTAAGAATCTTAAAACCTATGGATTTACATGTCTCCGAAAGGGAATCAAGCATGTGTACAGCAGCATAAACGCAGCAGTGATAGGATTGGTGAGGTTCGGTGAGCAAATGCAGACCCTTTGAAGTCATATTGCATGGTACCCATTCCATGGGTCACAAATCTCCAGGTTTAAGGGATTCCTCCTTCAGCTAAAACATGCATGTGGAACCCAGAGTATGATCCACTGTGTGATCGGGAAACGTGTTCAAATGTGTCTCAGTTTTCGTCCCCTGGTACTCGGGTGCAACATTCCAGACGCTTTACTAACACTCTCCCCACTTGGAGAGTCAGTGCCTTTAACCTCCTGTTTGGCCCAGTTTGCAATTTCTGCGGGAAATGAACAGGAATAGGGAGAACCAATGAGAGACTAGCTGGAGGTGTCTGGACGGGCAAATTTAACTCTCATTTCCCACCAGGAAGAGGAATTAACCAAAGGCTCAGCTTGCCGTGCCGGAACCACACTAGGGCCTGAAGCAATCCTGCAGTGTTGCGGCCAGCTCACAATAAAGAGAGCTGAAGAAAGGAGCTCAGGGGCACTGTCATTCACAAACCTGCAGAGTTATAAATGACAGCTATCGTCCAAAAATATATTGAAGTAAGGCTGCCAAGAGCACTTGAAAGCGGGGCAGAATTGCAGGACACCGATTTCAGGAGGTAGACTGGAATTGCATGAAAAGCATAGGAAAAGAGGCAGAACGTCCACAATGATGCACTTGGCCAAAAAGGGGGTATGCGTTTTTTCCTGAATATATTCAGGAAAAAACGCATACGCCCTTTTTGGCCAACCAAGCAAGCTTGCAAAGGAAATCTGCACTACAATGAAGTCTCACTGCCCCCCGGGCAAAAGGGCCATCTGAAAAAAGTGTAAAATCCAGAAAGGCAGGACAGGCCATGGAGAACTGGGAGCCTTGTTATGCTGATGGGCGGGATGTAAATTGCCAACAGCCACTCTGGAGAAGTGTATGGTGTTTCCTGAAACATCTAAAAAACAAAGCAACAGAGCCTAGGGCACTTCCACTTATGCTCCTATAGCTTAGGGAAATTCAAATCAAAAAGACACAGCCACCCCAAAGTTTGGGACGGCTCTGTTTACAAGAACCTCGTTTATGGTACAAGTTCAATATCACAGAAAGCGAAAAATGAATAAAGAATTTGTGGTACTTACGTACAATGCAATATCACTCAGCAATGAAATCTATGTCATCAGGCCCATAGCAGCATAATGAGTGGACTCAGGTACGATGATTCTAAGAGAAATAAGTCACACAGAAAAAGAAATATCATAAGGTATCACTAATACACGAAATGTAAACTTGGCTACCCAGGAACAGAATTACAAAACAGAACAGGGTCTCAAATGTAGAAAACCAACTTATGCTTGCTTAAGGGGAAAGGTGAGTTGGGGTGCTGCATAAAACCAGAGATTGAAATTAGCACAGATACCGTTCCATAAGCCAAATATGTAATAGACAAGAGCTACTCCTTCCTCAACGAAGTGGACTCAACACCCCATATTAAACGCCTAAGAATATACCTGACTAGTAAGAATCTTAAAACCTATGGATTTACATGTCTCCGAAAGGGAATCAAGCATGTGTACAGCAGCATAAACGCAGCAGTGATAGGATTGGTGAGGTTCGGTGAGCAAATGCAGACCCTTTGAAGTCATATTGCATGGTACCCATTCCATGGGTCACAACTCTGCAGGTTTAAGGGATTCCTCCTTCAGCTAAAACATGCATGTGGAACCCAGAGTATGATCCACCGTGTGATCGGGAAACGTGTTCAAATGTGTCTCAGTTTTCGTCCCCTGGTACTCGGGTGCAACATTCCAGACGCTTTACTAACACTCTCCCCACTTGGAGAGTCAGTGCCTTTAACCTCCTGTTTGGCCCAGTTTGCAATTTCTGCGGGAAATGAACAGGAATAGGGAGAACCAATGAGAGACTAGCTGGAGGTGTCTGGACGGGCAAATTTAACTCTCATTTCCCACCAGGAAGAGGAATTAACCAAAGGCTCAGCTTGCCGTGCCGGAACCACACTAGGGCCTGAAGCAATCCTGCAGTGTTGCGGCCAGCTCACAATAAAGAGAGCTGAAGAAAGGAGCTCAGGGGCACTGTCATTCACAAACCTGCAGAGTTATAAATGACAGCTATCGTCCAAAAATATATTGAAGTAAGGCTGCCAAGAGCACTTGAAAGCGGGGCAGAATTGCAGGACACCGATTTCAGGAGGTAGACTGGAATTGCATGAAAAGCATAGGAAAAGAGGCAGAACGTCCACAATGATGCACTTGGCCAAAAAGGGCGTATGCGTTTTTTCCTGAATATATTCAGGAAAAAACGCATACGCCCTTTTTGGCCAACCAAGCAAGCTTGCAAAGGAAATCTGCACTACAATGAAGTCTCACTGCCCCCCGGGCAAAAGGGCCATCTGAAAAAAGTGTAAAATCCAGAAAGGCAGGACAGGCCATGGAGAACTGGGAGCCTTGTTATGCTGATGGGCGGGATGTAAATTGCCAACAGCCACTCTGGAGAAGTGTATGGTGTTTCCTGAAACATCTAAAAAACAAAGCAACAGAGCCTAGGGCACTTCCACTTATGCTCCTATAGCTTAGGGAAATTCAAATCAAAAAGACACAGCCACCCCAAAGTTTGGGACGGCTCTGTTTACAAGAACCTCGTTTATGGTACAAGTTCAATATCACAGAAAGCGAAAAATGAATAAAGAATTTGTGGTACTTACGTACAATGCAATATCACTCAGCAATGAAATCTATGTCATCAGGCCCATAGCAGCATAATGAGTGGACTCAGGTACGATGATTCTAAGAGAAATAAGTCACACAGAAAAAGAAATATCATAAGGTATCACTAATACACGGAATGTAAACTTGGCTACCCAGGAACAGAATTACAAAACAGAACAGGGTCTGAAATGTAGAAAACCAACTTATGCTTGCTTAAGGGGAAAGGTGAGTTGGGGTGCTGCATAAAACCAGAGATTGAAATTAGCACAGATACCATTCCATAAGCCAAATATATAATAGACAAGAGCTACTCCTTCCTCAACGAAGTGGACTCAACACCCCATATTAAACGCCTAAGAATATACCTGACTAGTAAGAATCTAAAAATCTATGGATTTTCATGTCTCCAAAAGAGAATCAAGCGTGTGTACAGCAGCATAAACGCAGCAGTGATAGGATTGGTGAGGTTCGGTGAGCAAATGCAGACACTTTGAAGTCATATTGCATGGTACCCATTCCATGGGTCTCATCTCTCCAGGTTTAAGGGATTCTTCCTTCAGCTAAAACATGCATGTGGAACCCAGAGTATGATCCACCGTGTGATCGGGAAACGTGTTCAAATGTGTCTCAGTTTTCGTCCCCTGGTACTCGGGTGCAACATTCCAGACGCTTTACTAACACTCTCCCCACTTGAAGAGTCAGTGCCTTTAACCTCCTGTTTGGCCCAGTTTGCAATTTCTGCGGGAAATGAACAGGAATAGGGAGAACCAATGAGAGACTAGCTGGAGGTGTCTGGACGGGCAAATTTAACTCTCATTTCCCACCAGGAAGAGGAATTAACCAAAGGCTCAGCTTGCCGTGCCGGAACCACACTAGGGCCTGAAGCAATCCTGCAGTGTTGCGGCCAGCTCACAATAAAGAGAGCTGAAGAAAGGAGCTCAGGGGCACTGTCATTCACAAACCTGCAGAGTTATAAATGACAGCTATCGTCCAAAAATATATTGAAGTAAGGCTGCCAAGAGCACTTGAAAGCGGGGCAGAATTGCAGGACACCGATTTCAGGAGGTAGACTGGAATTGCATGAAAAGCATAGGAAAAGAGGCAGAACGTCCACAATGATGCACTTGGCCAAAAAGGGCGTATGCGTTTTTTCCTGAATATATTCAGGAAGAAACGCATACGCCCTTTTTGGCCAACCAAGCAAGCTTGCAAAGGAAATCTGCACTACAATGAAGTCTCACTGCCCCCCGGGCAAAAGGGCCATCTGAAAAAAGTGTAAAATCCAGAAAGGCAGGACAGGCCATGGAGAACTGGGAGCCTTGTTATGCTGATGGGCGGGATGTAAATTGCCAACAGCCACTCTGGAGAAGTGTATGGTGTTTCCTGAAACATCTAAAAAACAAAGCAACAGAGCCTAGGGCACTTCCACTTATGCTCCTATAGCTTAGGGAAATTCAAATCAAAAAGACACAGCCACCCCAAAGTTTGGGACGGCTCTGTTTACAAGAACCTCGTTTATGGTACAAGTTCAATATCACAGAAAGCGAAAAATGAATAAAGAATTTGTGGTACTTACGTACAATGCAATATCACTCAGCTATGAAATCTATGTCATCAGGCCCATAGCAGCATAATGAGTGGACTCAGGTACGATGATTCTAAGAGAAATAAGTCACACAGAAAAAGAAATATCATAAGGTATCACTAATACACGGAATGTAAACTTGGCTACCCAGGAACAGAATTACAAAACAGAACAGGGTCTCAAATGTAGAAAACCAACTTATGCTTGCTTAAGGGGAAAGGTGAGTTGGGGTGCTGCATAAAACCAGAGATTGAAATTAGCACAGATACCGTTCCATAAGCCAAATATGTAATAGACAAGAGCTACTCCTTCCTCAACGAAGTGGACTCAACACCCCATATTAAACGCCTAAGAATATACCTGACTAGTAAGAATCTTAAAACCTATGGATTTACATGTCTCCGAAAGGGAATCAAGCATGTGTACAGCAGCATAAACGCAGCAGTGATAGGATTGGTGAGGTTCGGTGAGCAAATGCAGACCCTTTGAAGTCATATTGCATGGTACCCATTCCATGGGTCACAACTCTGCAGGTTTAAGGGATTCCTCCTTCAGCTAAAACATGCATGTGGAACCCAGAGTATGATCCACCGTGTGATCGGGAAACGTGTTCAAATGTGTCTCAGTTTTCGTCCCCTGGTACTCGGGTGCAACATTCCAGACGCTTTACTAACACTCTCCCCACTTGGAGAGTCAGTGCCTTTAACCTCCTGTTTGGCCCAGTTTGCAATTTCTGCGGGAAATGAACAGGAATAGGGAGAACCAATGAGAGACTAGCTGGAGGTGTCTGGACGGGCAAATTTAACTCTCATTTCCCACCAGGAAGAGGAATTAACCAAAGGCTCAGCTTGCCGTGCCGGAACCACACTAGGGCCTGAAGCAATCCTGCAGTGTTGCGGCCAGCTCACAATAAAGAGAGCTGAAGAAAGGAGCTCAGGGGCACTGTCATTCACAAACCTGCAGAGTTATAAATGACAGCTATCGTCCAAAAATATATTGAAGTAAGGCTGCCAAGAGCACTTGAAAGTGGGGCAGAATTGCAGGACACCGATTTCAGGAGGTAGACTGGAATTGCATGAAAAGCATAGGAAAAGAGGCAGAACGTCCACAATGATGCACTTGGCCAAAAAGGGGGTATGCGTTTTTTCCTGAATATATTCAGGAAAAAACGCATACGCCCTTTTTGGCCAACCAAGCAAGCTTGCAAAGGAAATCTGCACTACAATGAAGTCTCACTGCCCCCCGGGCAAAAGGGCCATCTGAAAAAAGTGTAAAATCCAGAAAGGCAGGACAGGCCATGGAGAACTGGGAGCCTTGTTATGCTGATGGGCGGGATGTAAATTGCCAACAGCCACTCTGGAGAAGTGTATGGTGTTTCCTGAAACATCTAAAAAACAAAGCAACAGAGCCTAGGGCACTTCCACTTATGCTCCTATAGCTTAGGGAAATTCAAATCAAAAAGACACAGCCACCCCAAAGTTTGGGACGGCTCTGTTTACAAGAACCTCGTTTATGGTACAAGTTCAATATCACAGAAAGCGAAAAATGAATAAAGAATTTGTGGTACTTACGTACAATGCAATATCACTCAGCTATGAAATCTATGTCATCAGGCCCATAGCAGCATAATGAGTGGACTCAGGTACGATGATTCTAAGAGAAATAAGTCACACAGAAAAAGAAATATCATAAGGTATCACTAATACACGGAATGTAAACTTGGCTACCCAGGAACTGAATTACAAAACAGAACAGGGTCTCAAATGTAGAAAACCAACTTATGCTTGCTTAAGGGGAAAGGTGAGTTGGGGTGCTGCATAAAACCAGAGATTGAAATTAGCACAGATACCGTTCCATAAGCCAAATATGTAATAGACAAGAGCTACTCCTTCCTCAACGAAGTGGACTCAACACCCCATATTAAACGCCTAAGAATATACCTGACTAGTAAGAATCTTAAAACCTATGGATTTACATGTCTCCGAAAGGGAATCAAGCATGTGTACAGCAGCATAAACGCAGCAGTGATAGGATTGGTGAGGTTCGGTGAGCAAATGCAGACCCTTTGAAGTCATATTGCATGGTACCCATTCCATGGGTCACAAATCTCCAGGTTTAAGGGATTCTTCCTTCAGCTAAAACATGCATGTGGAACCCAGAGTATGATCCACCGTGTGATCGGGAAACGTGTTCAAATGTGTCTCAGTTTTCGTCCCCTGGTACTCGGGTGCAACATTCCAGACGCTTTACTAACACTCTCCCCACTTGGAGAGTCAGTGCCTTTAACCTCCTGTTTGGCCCAGTTTGCAATTTCTGCGGGAAATGAACAGGAATAGGGAGAACCAATGAGAGACTAGCTGGAGGTGTCTGGACGGGCAAATTTAACTCTCATTTCCCACCAGGAAGAGGAATTAACCAAAGGCTCAGCTTGCCGTGCCGGAACCACACTAGGGCCTGAAGCAATCCTGCAGTGTTGCGGCCAGCTCACAATAAAGAGAGCTGAAGAAAGGAGCTCAGGGGCACTGTCATTCACAAACCTGCAGAGTTATAAATGACAGCTATCGTCCAAAAATATATTGAAGTAAGGCTGCCAAGAGCACTTGAAAGCGGGGCAGAATTGCAGGACACCGATTTCAGGAGGTAGACTGGAATTGCATGAAAAGCATAGGAAAAGAGGCAGAACGTCCACAATGATGCACTTGGCCAAAAAGGGCGTATGCGTTTTTTCCTGAATATATTCAGGAAAAAACGCATACGCCCTTTTTGGCCAACCAAGCAAGCTTGCAAAGGAAATCTGCACTACAATGAAGTCTCACTGCCCCCCGGGCAAAAGGGCCATCTGAAAAAAGTGTAAAATCCAGAAAGGCAGGACAGGCCATGGAGAACTGGGAGCCTTGTTATGCTGATGGGCGGGATGTAAATTGCCAACAGCCACTCTGGAGAAGTGTATGGTGTTTCCTGAAACATCTAAAAAACAAAGCAACAGAGCCTAGGGCACTTCCACTTATGCTCCTATAGCTTAGGGAAATTCAAATCAAAAAGACACAGCCACCCCAAAGTTTGGGACGGCTCTGTTTACAAGAACCTCGTTTATGGTACAAGTTCAATATCACAGAAAGCGAAAAATGAATAAAGAATTTGTGGTACTTACGTACAATGCAATATCACTCAGCAATGAAATCTATGTCATCAGGCCCATAGCAGCATAATGAGTGGACTCAGGTACGATGATTCTAAGAGAAATAAGTCACACAGAAAAAGAAATATCATAAGGTATCACTAATACACGGAATGTAAACTTGGCTACCCAGGAACAGAATTACAAAACAGAACAGGGTCTCAAATGTAGAAAACCAACTTATGCTTGCTTAAGGGGAAAGGTGAGTTGGGGTGCTGCATAAAACCAGAGATTGAAATTAGCACAGATACCATTCCATAAGCCAAATATATAATAGACAAGAGCTACTCCTTCCTCAACGAAGTGGACTCAACACCCCATATTAAACGCCTAAGAATATACCTGACTAGTAAGAATCTAAAAATCTATGGATTTTCATGTCTCCAAAAGAGAATCAAGCGTGTGTACAGCAGCATAAACGCAGCAGTGATAGGATTGGTGAGGTTCGGTGAGCAAATGCAGACACTTTGAAGTCATATTGCATGGTACCCATTCCATGGGTCTCATCTCTCCAGGTTTAAGGGATTCTTCCTTCAGCTAAAACATGCATGTGGAACCCAGAGTATGATCCACCGTGTGATCGGGAAACGTGTTCAAATATGTCTCAGTTTAAGTCCCCTGGTACTCGGGTGCAACATTCCAGACGCTTTACTAACACTCTCCCCACTTGGAGAGTCAGTGCCTTTAACCTCCTGTTTGGCCCAGTTTTCAATTTCTGCGGGAAATGAACAGGAATAGGGAGCACCAATGAGAGACTAGCTGGAGGTATCTGGACGGGCAAATTTAACTCTCATTTCCCACCAGGAAGAGGAATTAACCAAAGGCTCAGCTTGCCGTGCCGGAACCACACTAGGGCCTGAAACAATCCTGCGGTGTTGCGGCCTGCTCACAAGAAAACGAGTTGAACAAAGGAGCTCAGGGGCACTGTAATTCACAAACCTGCAGAGTTATAAATGACAGCTATCGTCCAAAAATATATTGAAGGAAGGCTGCCAAGAGGACTTGAAAGCGGGGCAGAATTGCAGGAAACCGATTTCAGGAGGTAGACTGGAATTGCATGAAAAGCATAGGAAAAGAGGCAGAACGTCCACAATGATGCACTTGGCCAAAAAGGGGGTATGCGTTTTTTCCTGAATATATTCAGGAAAAAACGCATACGCCCTTTTTGGCCAACCAAGCAAGCTTGCAAAGGAAATCTGCACTACAATGAAGTCTCACTGCCCCCCGGGCAAAAGGGCCATCTGAAAAAAGTGTAAAATCCAGAAAGGCAGGACAGGCCATGGAGAACTGGGAGCCTTGTTATGCTGATGGGCGGGATGTAAATTGCCAACAGCCACTCTGGAGAAGTGTATGGTGTTTCCTGAAACATCTAAAAAACAAAGCAACAGAGCCTAGGGCACTTCCACTTATGCTCCTATAGCTTAGGGAAATTCAAATCAAAAAGACACAGCCACCCCAAAGTTTGGGACGGCTCTGTTTACAAGAACCTCGTTTATGGTACAAGTTCAATATCACAGAAAGCGCAAAATGAATAAAGAATTTGTGGTACTTACGTACAATGCAATATCACTCAGCAATGAAATCTATGTCATCAGGCCTGTAGCAGCATAATGAGTGGACTCAGGTACGATGATTCTAAGAGAAATAAGTCACACAGAAAAAGAAATATCATAAGGTATCACTAATACACGGAATGTAAACTTGGCTACACAGGAACTGAATTACAAAACAGAACAGGGTCTCAAATGTACAAAACCAACTTATGCTTGCTTAAGGGAAAGGTGAGTTGGGGTGCTGCATGAAACCAGAGATTGAAATTAGAACAGATACCGTTCCATAAGCCAAATATGTAATAGACAAGAGCTACTCCTTCCTCAACGAAGTGGACACAACACCCCATATTAAACGCCTAAGAATATACCTGACTAGTAAGAATCTTAAAACCTATGGATTTACATGTCTCTGAAAGAGAATCAAGCATGTGTACAGCAGCATAAATGCAGCAGTGATAGGATTGGTGAGGTTCACTGAGCAATTGCAGACCCTTTGAAGTCATATAGCATGGTACCCATTCCATGGGTCTCAACTCTCCAGGTTTAAGGGATTCTTCCTTCAGCTAAAACATGCATGTGGAACCCAGAGTATGATCCACCGTGTGATCGGGAAACGTGTTCAAATGAGTCTCAGTTTTCGTCCCCTGGTACTCGGGTGCAACATTCCAGACGCTTTACTAACACTCTCCCCACTTGGAGAGTCAGTGCCTTTAACCTCCTGTTTGGCCCAGTTTGCAATTTCTGCGGGAAATGAACAGGAATAGGGAGAACCAATGAGAGACTAGCTGGAGGTGTCTGGACGGGCAAATTTAACTCTCATTTCCCACCAGGAAGAGGAATTAACCAAAGGCTCAGGTTGCCGTGCCGGAACCACACTAGGGCCTGAAGCAATCCTGCGGTGTTGCGGCCAGCTCACAATAAAGAGAGTTGAAGAAAGGAGCTCAGGGGCACTGTCATTCACAAACCTGCAGAGTTATAAATGACAGCTATCGTCCAAAAATATATTGAAGTAAGGCTGCCAAGAGCACTTGAAAGCGGGGCAGAATTGCAGGAAACCGATTTCAGGAGGTAGACTGGAATTGCATGAAAAGCATAGGAAAAGAGGCAGAACGTCCACAATGATGCACTTGGCCAAAAAGGGCGTATGCGTTTTTTCCTGAATATATTCAGGAAAAAACGCATATGCCCTTTTTGGCCAACCAAGCAAGCTTGCAAAGGAAATCTGCACTACAATGAAGTCTCACTGCCCCACGGGCAAAAGGGCCATCTGAAAAAAGTGTAAAATCCAGAAAGGCAGGACAGGCCATGGAGAACTGGGAGCCTTGTTATGCTGATGGGCGGGATGTAAATTGCCAACAGCCACTCTGGAGAAGTGTATGGTGTTTCCTGAAACATCTAAAAAACAAAGCAACAGAGCCTAGGGCACTTCCACTTATGCTCCTATAGCTTAGGGAAATTCAAATCAAAAAGACACAGCCACCCCAAAGTTTGGGACGGCTCTGTTTACAAGATCCTCGTTTATGGTACAAGTTCAATATCACAGAAAGCGAAAAATGAATAAAGAATTTGTGGTATTTATGTACAATGCAATATCACTCAGCAATGAAATCTATGTCATCAGGCCCGTAGCACCATAATGAGTGGATTCAGATACGATGATTCTAAGAGAAATAAGTCACACAGGAAAAGAAACATCATAAGATATCACTAATACACGGAATGTAAACTTGGCTACCCAGGAACTGAATTACAAAACAGAACAGGGTCTCAAATGTAGAAAACCAACTTATGCTTCCTTAAGGGGAAAGGTGAGTTGGGGTGCTGCATAAAAAAAGAGATTGAAATTAGCACAGATACCGTTCCATAAGCCAAATATGTAATAGACAAGAGCTACTCCTTGCTCAACGAAGTGGACTCAACACCCCATATTAAATGCCTAAAAATATACCTGAATAGTAAGGAACTTAAAACCTATGGATTTATATATCTCCGAAAAGGAATCAAGCATGTGTACAGCAGCATAAACGCAGCAGTGATAGGATTGGTGAGTTTCGGTGAGCAAATGCAGACCCTTTGAAGTCATATTGCATGGTACACATTCCAGGGTTCACAACTCTCCAGGTGTAAGGGATTCCTCCTTCAGCTAAAACATGCATGTGGATCCCAGAGTATGATCCACCGTGTGATTGGGAAACGTGTTCAAATGTGTCTCAGTTTTCGTCCCCTGTTACTCGGGTGCAACATTCCAGATGCTTTACTAACACTCTCCCCACTTGGAGAGTCAGTGCCTTTAACCTCCTGTTTGGCCCAGTTTGCAACTTCTGCCGGAAATGAACAGGAATAGGGAGAACCAATGAGAGACTAGCTGGAGGTGTCTGGACGGGCAAATTTAAGTCTCATTTCCCACCAGGAAGAGGAATTAACCAAAGGCTCAGCTTGCCGTGCCGGAAACACCCTAGGGCATGAAACAATCTTGCGGTGTTGCGGCCTGCTCACAAGAAAACGAGTTGAACAAAGGAGCTCAGGGGCACTGTAATTCACAAACCTGCAGAGTTATAAATGACAGCTATCGTCCAAAAATATATGGAAGGAAGGCTGCCAAGAGGACTTGAAAGCGGGGCAGAATTGCAGGACACCGATTTCAGGAGGTAGACTGGAATTGCATGAAAAGCATAGGAAAAGAGGCAGAACGTCCACAATGATGCACTTGGCCAAAAAGGGCGTATGCGTTTTATCCTGAATATATTCAGGAAAAAACGCATACGCCCTTTTTGGCCAACCAAGCAAGCTTGCAAAGGAAATCTGCACTACAATGAAGTCTCACTGCCCCCCGGGCAAAAGGGCCATCTGAAAAAAGTGTAAAATCCAGAAAGGCAGGACAGGCCATGGAGAACTGGGAGCCTTGTTATGCTGATGGGTGGGATGTAAATTGCCAACAGCCACTCTGGAGAAGTGTATGGTGTTCCTGAAACATCTAAAAAACAAAGCAACAGAGCCTAGGGCACTTCCACTTATGCTCCTATAGCTTAGGGAAATTAAAATCAAAAAGACACAGCCACCCCAAAGTTTGGGACGGCTCTGTTTACAAGAACCTCGTTTATGGTACAAGTTCAATATCACAGAAAGCGAAAAATGAATAAAGAATTTGTGGTACTTACGTACAATGCAATATCACTCAGCAATGAAATCTATGTCATCAGGCCTGTAGCAGCATAATGAGAGGACTCAGGTACGATGATTCTAAGAGAAATAAGTCACACAGAAAAAGAAATATCATAAGGTATCACTAATACACGGAATGTAAACTTGGCTACACAGGAACTGAATTACAAAACAGAACAGGGTCTCAAATGTAGAAAACCAACTTATGCTTGCTTAAGGGAAAGGTGAGTTGGGGTGCTGCATGAAACCAGAGATTGAAATTAGAACAGATACCGTTCCATAAGCCAAATATGTAATAGACAAGAGCTACTCCTTCCTCAACGAAGTGGACACAACACCCCATATTAAACGCCTAAGAATATACCTGACTAGTAAGAATCTTAACCTATGGATTTACATGACTCTGAAAGAGAATCAAGCATGTGTACAGCAGCATAAATGCAGCAGTGATAGGATTGGTGAGGTTCACTGAGCAATTGCAGACCCTTTGAAGTCATATTGCATGGTACCCATTCCATGGGTCTCAACTCTCCAGGTTTAAGGGATTCTTCCTTCAGCTAAAACATGCATGTGGAACCCAGAGTATGATCCACCGTGTGATCGGGAAACGTGTTCAAATGAGTCTCAGTTTTCGTCCCCTGGTACTCGAGTGCAACATTCCAGACGCTTTACTAACACTCTCCCCACTTGGAGAGTCAGTGCCTTTAACCTCCTGTTTGGCCCAGTTTGCAATTTCTGCGGGAAATGAACAGGAATAGGGAGAACCAATGAGAGACTAGCTGGAGGTGTCTGGACGGGCAAATTTAACTCTCATTTCCCACCAGGAAGAGGAATTAACCAAAGGCTCAGCTTGCCGTGCCTGAACCACACTAGGGCCTGAAGCAATCTTTGGGTGTTGCGGCCAGCTCACAAGAAAGCGAGTTGAAGAAAGGAGCTCAGGGGCACTGTCATTCACAAACCTGCAGAGTTATAAATGACAGCTATCGTCCAAAAATATATTGAAGTAAGGCTGCCAAGAGCACTTGAAAGCGGGGCAGAATTGCAGGAAACCGATTTCAGGAGGTAGACTGGAATTGCATGAAAAGCATAGGAAAAGAGGCAGAACGTCCACAATGATGCACTTGGCCAAAAAGGGCGTATGCGTTTTTTCCTGAATATATTCAGGAAAAAACGCATACGCCCTTTTTGGCCAACCAAGCAAGCTTGCAAAGGAAATCTGCACTACAATGAAGTCTCACTGCCCCCCGGGCAAAAGGGCCATCTGAGAAAGGTGTAAAATCCAGAAAGGCAGGACAGGCCATGGAGAACTGGGAGCCTTGTTATGCTGATGGGCGGGATGTAAATTGCCAACAGCCACTCTGGAGAAGTGTATGGTGTTTCCTGAAACATCTAAAAAACAAAGCAACAGAGCCTAGGGCACTTCCACTTATGCTCCTATAGCTTAGGGAAATTCAAATCAAAAAGACACAGCCACCCCAAAATTTGGGACGGCTCTGTTTACAAGAACCTCGTTTATGGTACAAGTTCAATATCACAGAAAGCGAAAAATGAATAAAGAATTTGTGGTACTTACGTACAATGCAATATCACTCAGCAATGAAATCTATGTCATCAGGCCCGTAGCAGCATAATGAGTGGACTCAGGTACGATGATTCTAAGAGAAATAAGTAACACAGAAAAAGAAATATCATAAGGTATCACTAATACACGGAATGTAAACTTGGCTACCCAGGAACTGAATTACAAAACAGAACAGGGTCTCAAATGTAGAAAACCAACTTATGCTTGCTTAAGGGGAAAGGTGAGTTGGGGTGCTGCATAAAACCAGAGATTGAAATTAGCACAGATACCGTTCCATAAGCCAAATATGTAATAGACAAGAGCTACTCCTTCCTCAACGAAGTGGACTCAACACCCCATATTAAACGCCTAAGAATATACCTGACTAGTAAGAATCTAAAAATCTATGGATTTTCATGTCTCCAAAAGAGAATCAAGCGTGTGTACAGCAGCATAAACGCAGCAGTGATAGGATTGGTGAGGTTCGGTGAGCAAATGCAGACACTTTGAAGTCATATTGCATGGTACCCATTCCATGGGTCTCATCTCTCCAGGTTTAAGGGATTCTTCCTTCAGCTAAAACATGCATGTGGAACCCAGAGTATGATCCACCGTGTGATCGGGAAACGTGTTCAAATATGTCTCAGTTTAAGTCCCCTGGTACTCGGGTGCAACATTCCAGACGCTTTACTAACACTCTCCCCACTTGGAGAGTCAGTGCCTTTAACCTCCTGTTTGGCCCAGTTTGCAATTTCTGCGGGAAATGAACAGGAATAGGGAGAACCAATGAGAGACTAGCTGGAGGTGTCTGGACGGGCAAATTTAACTCTCATTTCCCACCAGGAAGAGGAATTAACCAAAGGCTCAGCTTGCCATGCCAAAACCACACTAGGGCCTGAAGCAATCCTGTGGTGTTGCGGCCAGCTCACAATAAAGAGAGTTGAAGAAAGGAGCTCAGGGGCACTGTCATTCACAAACCTGCAGAGTTATAAATGACAGCTATCGTCCAAAAATATATTGAAGTAAGGCTGCCAAGAGCACTTGAAAGCGGGGCAGAATTGCAGGACACCGATTTCAGGAGGTAGACTGGAATTGCATGAAAAGCATAGGAAAAGAGGCAGAACGTCCACAATGATGCACTTGGCCAAAAAGGGCGTATGCGTTTTTTCCTGAATATATTCAGGAAAAAACGCATACGCCCTTTTTGGCCAACCAAGCAAGCTTGCAAAGGAAATCTGCACTACAATGAAGTCTCACTGCCCCCCGGGCAAAAGGGCCATCTGAAAAAAGTGTAAAATCCAGAAAGGCAGGACAGGCCATGGAGAACTGGGAGCCTTGTTATGCTGATGGGCGGGATGTAAATTGCCAACAGCCACTCTGGAGAAGTGTATGGTGTTTCCTGAAACATCTAAAAAACAAAGCAACAGAGCCTAGGGCACTTCCACTTATGCTCCTATAGCTTAGGGAAATTCAAATCAAAAAGACACAGCCACCCCAAAGTTTGGGACGGCTCTGTTTACAAGAACCTCGTTTATGGTACAAGTTCAATATCACAGAAAGCGAAAAATGAATAAAGAATTTGTGGTACTTACGTACAATGCAATATCACTCAGCAATGAAATCTATGTCATCAGGCCCATAGCAGCATAATGAGTGGACTCAGGTACGATGATTCTAAGAGAAATAAGTCACACAGAAAAAGAAATATCATAAGGTATCACTAATACACGGAATGTAAACTTGGCTACCCAGGAACAGAATTACAAAACAGAACAGGGTCTCAAATGTAGAAAACCAACTTATGCTTGCTTAAGGGGAAAGGTGAGTTGGGGTGCTGCATAAAACCAGAGATTGAAATTAGCACAGATACCGTTCCATAAGCCAAATATGTAATAGACAAGAGCTACTCCTTCCTCAACGAAGTGGACTCAACACCCCATATTAAACGCCTAAGAATATACCTGACTAGTAAGAATCTTAAAACCTATGGATTTACATGTCTCCGAAAGGGAATCAAGCATGTGTACAGCAGCATAAACGCAGCAGTGATAGGATTGGTGAGGTTCGGTGAGCAAATGCAGACCCTTTGAAGTCATATTGCATGGTACCCATTCCATGGGTCACAACTCTGCAGGTTTAAGGGATTCCTCCTTCAGCTAAAACATGCATGTGGAACCCAGAGTATGATCCACCGTGTGATCGGGAAACGTGTTCAAATGTGTCTCAGTTTTCGTCCCCTGGTACTCGGGTGCAACATTCCAGACGCTTTACTAACACTCTCCCCACTTGGAGAGTCAGTGCCTTTAACCTCCTGTTTGGCCCAGTTTGCAATTTCTGCGGGAAATGAACAGGAATAGGGAGAACCAATGAGAGACTAGCTGGAGGTGTCTGGACGGGCAAATTTAACTCTCATTTCCCACCAGGAAGAGGAATTAACCAAAGGCTCAGCTTGCCGTGCCGGAACCACACTAGGGCCTGAAGCAATCCTGCAGTGTTGCGGCCAGCTCACAATAAAGAGAGCTGAAGAAAGGAGCTCAGGGGCACTGTCATTCACAAACCTGCAGAGTTATAAATGACAGCTATCGTCCAAAAATATATTGAAGTAAGGCTGCCAAGAGCACTTGAAAGTGGGGCAGAATTGCAGGACACCGATTTCAGGAGGTAGACTGGAATTGCATGAAAAGCATAGGAAAAGAGGCAGAACGTCCACAATGATGCACTTGGCCAAAAAGGGGGTATGCGTTTTTTCCTGAATATATTCAGGAAAAAACGCATACGCCCTTTTTGGCCAACCAAGCAAGCTTGCAAAGGAAATCTGCACTACAATGAAGTCTCACTGCCCCCCGGGCAAAAGGGCCATCTGAAAAAAGTGTAAAATCCAGAAAGGCAGGACAGGCCATGGAGAACTGGGAGCCTTGTTATGCTGATGGGCGGGATGTAAATTGCCAACAGCCACTCTGGAGAAGTGTATGGTGTTTCCTGAAACATCTAAAAAACAAAGCAACAGAGCCTAGGGCACTTCCACTTATGCTCCTATAGCTTAGGGAAATTCAAATCAAAAAGACACAGCCACCCCAAAGTTTGGGACGGCTCTGTTTACAAGAACCTCGTTTATGGTACAAGTTCAATATCACAGAAAGCGAAAAATGAATAAAGAATTTGTGGTACTTACGTACAATGCAATATCACTCAGCTATGAAATCTATGTCATCAGGCCCATAGCAGCATAATGAGTGGACTCAGGTACGATGATTCTAAGAGAAATAAGTCACACAGAAAAAGAAATATCATAAGGTATCACTAATACACGGAATGTAAACTTGGCTACCCAGGAACCGAATTACAAAACAGAACAGGGTCTCAAATGTAGAAAACCAACTTATGCTTGCTTAAGGGGAAAGGTGAGTTGGGGTGCTGCATAAAACCAGAGATTGAAATTAGCACAGATACCGTTCCATAAGACAAATATGTAATAGACAAGAGCTACTCCTTCCTCAACGAAGTGGACTCAACACCCCATATTAAACGCCTAAGAATATACCTGACTAGTAAGAATCTTAAAACCTATGGATTTACATGTCTCCGAAAGGGAATCAAGCATGTGTACAGCAGCATAAACGCAGCAGTGATAGGATTGGTGAGGTTCGGTGAGCAAATGCAGACCCTTTGAAGTCATATTGCATGGTACCCATTCCATGGGTCACAAATCTCCAGGTTTAAGGGATTCTTCCTTCAGCTAAAACATGCATGTGGAACCCAGAGTATGATCCACCGTGTGATCGGGAAACGTGTTCAAATGTGTCTCAGTTTTCGTCCCCTGGTACTCGGGTGCAACATTCCAGACGCTTTACTAACACTCTCCCCACTTGGAGAGTCAGTGCCTTTAACCTCCTGTTTGGCCCAGTTTGCAATTTCTGCGGGAAATGAACAGGAATAGGGAGAACCAATGAGAGACTAGCTGGAGGTGTCTGGACGGGCAAATTTAACTCTCATTTCCCACCAGGAAGAGGAATTAACCAAAGGCTCAGCTTGCCGTGCCGGAACCACACTAGGGCCTGAAGCAATCCTGCAGTGTTGCGGCCAGCTCACAATAAAGAGAGCTGAAGAAAGGAGCTCAGGGGCACTGTCATTCACAAACCTGCAGAGTTATAAATGACAGCTATCGTCCAAAAATATATTGAAGTAAGGCTGCCAAGAGCACTTGAAAGCGGGGCAGAATTGCAGGACACCGATTTCAGGAGGTAGACTGGAATTGCATGAAAAGCATAGGAAAAGAGGCAGAACGTCCACAATGATGCACTTGGCCAAAAAGGGCGTATGCGTTTTTTCCTGAATATATTCAGGAAAAAACGCATACGCCCTTTTTGGCCAACCAAGCAAGCTTGCAAAGGAAATCTGCACTACAATGAAGTCTCACTGCCCCCCGGGCAAAAGGGCCATCTGAAAAAAGTGTAAAATCCAGAAAGGCAGGACAGGCCATGGAGAACTGGGAGCCTTGTTATGCTGATGGGCGGGATGTAAATTGCCAACAGCCACTCTGGAGAAGTGTATGGTGTTTCCTGAAACATCTAAAAAACAAAGCAACAGAGCCTAGGGCACTTCCACTTATGCTCCTATAGCTTAGGGAAATTCAAATCAAAAAGACACAGCCACCCCAAAGTTTGGGACGGCTCTGTTTACAAGAACCTCGTTTATGGTACAAGTTCAATATCACAGAAAGCGAAAAATGAATAAAGAATTTGTGGTACTTACGTACAATGCAATATCACTCAGCAATGAAATCTATGTCATCAGGCCCATAGCAGCATAATGAGTGGACTCAGGTACGATGATTCTAAGAGAAATAAGTCACACAGAAAAAGAAATATCATAAGGTATCACTAATACACGGAATGTAAACTTGGCTACCCAGGAACTGAATTACAAAACAGAACAGGGTCTCAAATGTAGAAAACCAACTTATGCTTGCTTAAGGGGAAAGGTGAGTTGGGGTGCTGCATAAAACCAGAGATTGAAATTAGCACAGATACCGTTCCATAAGCCAAATATGTAATAGACAAGAGCTACTCCTTCCTCAACGAAGTGGACTCAACACCCCATATTAAACGCCTAAGAATATACCTGACTAGTAAGAATCTTAAAACCTATGGATTTACATGTCTCCGAAAGGGAATCAAGCATGTGTACAGCAGCATAAACGCAGCAGTGATAGGATTGGTGAGGTTCGGTGAGCAAATGCAGACCCTTTGAAGTCATATTGCATGGTACCCATTCCATGGGTCACAACTCTGCAGGTTTAAGGGATTCCTCCTTCAGCTAAAACATGCATGTGGAACCCAGAGTATGATCCACCGTGTGATCGGGAAACGTGTTCAAATGTGTCTCAGTTTTCGTCCCCTGGTACTCGGGTGCAACATTCCAGACGCTTTACTAACACTCTCCCCACTTGGAGAGTCAGTGCCTTTAACCTCCTGTTTGGCCCAGTTTGCAATTTCTGCGGGAAATGAACAGGAATAGGGAGAACCAATGAGAGACTAGCTGGAGGTGTCTGGACGGGCAAATTTAACTCTCATTTCCCACCAGGAAGAGGAATTAACCAAAGGCTCAGCTTGCCGTGCCGGAACCACACTAGGGCGTGAAGCAATCCTGCAGTGTTGCGGCCAGCTCACAATAAAGAGAGCTGAAGAAAGGAGCTCAGGGGCACTGTCATTCACAAACCTGCAGAGTTATAAATGACAGCTATCGTCCAAAAATATATTGAAGTAAGGCTGCCAAGAGCACTTGAAAGCGGGGCAGAATTGCAGGACACCGATTTCAGGAGGTAGACTGGAATTGCATGAAAAGCATAGGAAAAGAGGCAGAACGTCCACAATGATGCACTTGGCCAAAAAGGGCGTATGCGTTTTTTCCTGAATATATTCAGGAAAAAACGCATACGCCCTTTTTGGCCAACCAAGCAAGCTTGCAAAGGAAATCTGCACTACAATGAAGTCTCACTGCCCCCCGGGCAAAAGGGCCATCTGAAAAAAGTGTAAAATCCAGAAAGGCAGGACAGGCCATGGAGAACTGGGAGCCTTGTTATGCTGATGGGCGGGATGTAAATTGCCAACAGCCACTCTGGAGAAGTGTATGGTGTTTCCTGAAACATCTAAAAAACAAAGCAACAGAGCCTAGGGCACTTCCACTTATGCTCCTATAGCTTAGGGAATTTAAAATCAAAAAGACACAGCCACCCCAAAGTTTGGGACGGCTCTGTTTACAAGATCCTCGTTTATGGTACAAGTTCAATATCACAGAAAGCGAAAAATGAATAAAGAATTTGTGGTACTTACGTACAATGCAATATCACTCAGCAATGAAATCTATGTCATCAGGCCCATAGCAGCATAATGAGTGGACTCAGGTACGATGATTCTAAGAGAAATAAGTCACACAGAAAAAGAAATATCATAAGGTATCACTAATACACGGAATGTAAACTTGGCTACCCAGGAACTGAATTACAAAACAGAACAGGGTCTCAAATGTAGAAAACCAACTTATGCTTGCTTAAGGGGAAAGGTGAGTTGGGGTGCTGCATAAAACCAGAGATTGAAATTAGCACAGATACCGTTCCATAAGCCAAATATGTAATAGACAAGAGCTACTCCTTCCTCAACGAAGTGGACTCAACACCCCATATTAAACGCCTAAGAATATACCTGACTAGTAAGAATCTTAAAACCTATGGATTTACATGTCTCCGAAAGGGAATCAAGCATGTGTACAGCAGCATAAACGCAGCAGTGATAGTATTGGTGAGGTTCGGTGAGCAAATGCAGACCCTTTGAAGTCATATTGCATGGTACCCATTCCATGGGTCACAACTCTGCAGGTTTAAGGGATTCCTCCTTCAGCTAAAACATGCATGTGGAACCCAGAGTATGATCCACCGTGTGATCGGGAAACGTGTTCAAATGTGTCTCAGTTTTCGTCCCCTGGTACTCGGGTGCAACATTCCAGACGCTTTACTAACACTCTCCCCACTTGGAGAGTCAGTGCCTTTAACCTCCTGTTTGGCCCAGTTTGCAATTTCTGCGGGAAATGAACAGGAATAGGGAGAACCAATGAGAGACTAGCTGGAGGTGTCTGGACGGGCAAATTTAACTCTCATTTCCCACCAGGAAGAGGAATTAACCAAAGGCTCAGCTTGCCGTGCCAGAACCACACTAGGGCCTGAAGCAATCTTGCGGTGTTGCGGCCAGCTCACAAGAAAGCGAGTTGAAGAAAGGAGCTCAGGGGCACTGTCATTCACAAACCTGCAGAGTTATAAATGACAGCTATCGTCCAAAAATATATTGAAGTAAGGCTGCCAAGAGCACTTGAAAGCGGGGCAGAATTACAGGAAACCGATTTCAGGAGGTAGACTGGAATTGCATGAAAAGCATAGGAAAAGAGGCAGAACGTCCACAATGATGCACTTGGCCAAAAAGGGCGTATGCGTTTTTTCCTGAATATATTCAGGAAAAAACGCATACGCCCTTTTTGGCCAACCAAGCAAGCTTGCAAAGGAAATCTGCACTACAATGAAGTCTCACTGCCCCACGGGCAAAAGGGCCATCTGAAAAAAGTGTAAAATCCAGAAAGGCAGGACAGGCCATGGAGAACTGGGAGCCTTGTTATGCTGATGGGCGGGATGTAAATTGCCAACAGCCACTCTGGAGAAGTGTATGGTGTTTCCTGAAACATCTAAAAAACAAAGCAACAGAGCCTAGGGCACTTCCACTTATGCTCCTATAGCTTAGGGAAATTCAAATCAAAAAGACACAGCCACCCCAAAGTTTGGGACGGCTCTGTTTACAAGAACCTCGTTTATGGTACAAGTTCAATATCACAGAAAGCGAAAAATGAATAAAGAATTTGTGGTACTTACGTACAATGCAATATCACTCAGCAATGAAATCTATGTCATCAGGCCCATAGCAGCATAATGAGTGGACTCAGGTACGATGATTCTAAGAGAAATAAGTCACACAGAAAAAGAAATATCATAAGGTATCACTAATACACGGAATGTAAACTTGGCTACCCAGGAACAGAATTACAAAACAGAACAGGGTCTCAAATGTACAAAACCAACTTATGCTTGCTTAAGGGAAAGGTGAGTTGGGGTGCTGCATGAAACCAGAGATTGAAATTAGAACAGATACCGTTCCATAAGCCAAATATGTAATAGACAAGAGCTACTCCTTCCTCAACGAAGTGGACACAACACCCCATATTAAACGCCTAAGAATATACCTGACTAGTAAGAATCTTAAAACCTATGGATTTACATGACTCTGAAAGAGAATCAAGCATGTGTACAGCAGCATAAATGCAGCAGTGATAGGATTGGTGAGGTTCACTGAGCAATAGCAGACCCTTTGAAGTCATATAGCATGGTACCCATTCCATGGGTCTCAACTCTCCAGGTTTAAGGGATTCTTCCTTCAGCTAAAACATGCATGTGGAACCCAGAGTATGATCCACCGTGTGATCGGGAAACCTGTTCAAATGAGTCTCAGTTTTCGTCCCCTGGTACTCGAGTGCAACATTCCAGACGCTTTACTAACACTCTCCCCACTTGGAGAGTCAGTGCCTTTAACCTCCTGTTTGGCCCAGTTTGCAATTTCTGCGGGAAATGAACAGGAATAGGGAGAACCAATGAGAGACTAGCTGGAGGTGTCTGGACGGGTAAATTTAACTCTCATTTCCCACCAGGAAGAGGAATTAACCAAAGGCTCAGCTTGCCGTGCCGGAACCACACTAGGGCCTGAAGCAATCTTTGGGTGTTGCGGCCAGCTCACAAGAAAGCGAGTTGAAGAAAGGAGCTCAGGGGCACTGTCATTCACAAACCTGCAGAGTTATAAATGACAGCTATCGTCCAAAAATATATTGAAGTAAGGCTGCCAAGAGCACTTGAAAGCGGGGCAGAATTGCAGGAAACCGATTTCAGGAGGTAGACTGGAATTGCATGAAAAGCATAGGAAAAGAGGCAGAACGTCCACAATGATGCACTTGGCCAAAAAGGGCGTATGCGTTTTTTCCTGAATATATTCAGGAAAAAACGCATACGCCCTTTTTGGCCAACCAAGCAAGCTTGCAAAGGAAATCTGCACTACAATGAAGTCTCACTGCCCCACGGGCAAAAGGGCCATCTGAAAAAGGTGTAAAATCCAGAAAGGCAGGACAGGCCATGGAGAACTGGGAGCCTTGTTATGCTGATGGGCGGGATGTAAATTGCCTACAGCCACTCTGGAGAAGTGTATGGTGTTTCCTGAAACATCTAAAAAACAAAGCAACAGAGCCTAGGGCACTTCCACTTATGCTCCTATAGCTTAGGGAAATTAAAATCAAAAAGACACAGCCACCCCAAAGTTTGGGACGGCTCTGTTTACAAGAACCTCGTTTATGGTACAAGTTCAATATCACAGAAAGCGAAAAATGAATAAAGAATTTGTGGTACTTACGTACAATGCAATACCACTCAGCAATGAAATCTATGTCATCAGGCCCATAGCAGCATAATGAGTGGATTCAGATACGATGATTCTAAGTGAAATATGTCACACAGAAAAAGAAATATCATAAGGTATCACTAATACACGGAATGTAAACTTGGCTACCCAGGAACTGAATTACAAAACAGAACAGGGTCTCAGATGTAGAAAACCAACTTATGCTTGCTTAAGGGGAAAGGTGAGTTGGGGTGCTGCATAAAACAAGAGATTGAAATTAGCACAGATACCGTTCCATAAGCCAAATATGTAATAGACAAGAGCTACACCTTCCTCAACGAAGTGGACTCAACACCCCATATTAAACGCCTAAGAATATACCTGACTAGTAAGAATCTTAAAACCTATGGATTTACATGTCTCTGAAAGAGAGTCAAGCGTGTGTACAGCAGCATAAATGCAGCAGTGATAGAATTGGTGAGTTTCGGTGAGCAAATGCAGACCCTTTGAAGTCATATTGCATGGTACCCATTCCATGGGTCACAACTCTCCAGGTTTAAGGGATTCTTCCTTCAGCTAAAACATGCATGTGGAACCCAGAGTATGATCCACCGTGTGATCGGGAAACGTGTTCAAATGTGTCTCAGTTTAAGTCCCCTGGTACTCGGGTGCAATATTCCAGACGCTTTACTAACACTCTCCCCACTTGGAGAGTCAGTGCCTTTAACGTCGTGTTTTGCCGAGTTTGCAATTTCTGCGGGAAATGAACAGGAATAGGGAGAACCAATGAGAGACTAGCTGGAGGTGTCTGGACGGGCAAATTTAACTCTCATTTCCCACCAGGAAGAGGAATTAACCAAAGGCTCAGCTTGCCATGCCAAAACCACACTAGGGCCTGAAGCAATCCTGCGGTGTTGCGGCCAGCTCACAATAAAGAGAGTTGAAGAAAGGAGCTCAGGGGCACTGTCATTCACAAACCTGCAGAGTTATAAATGACAGCTATCGTCCAAAAATATATTGAAGTAAGGCTGCCAAGAGCACTTGAAAGCGGGGCAGAATTGCAGGACACCGATTTCAGGAGGTAGACTGGAATTGCATGAAAAGCATAGGAAAAGAGGCAGAACGTCCACAATGATGCACTTGGCCAAAAAGGGGGTATGCGTTTTTTCCTGAATATATTCAGGAAAAAACGCATACGCCCTTTTTGGCCAACCAAGCAAGCTTGCAAAGGAAATCTGCACTACAATGAAGTCTCACTGCCCCCCGGGCAAAAGGGCCATCTGAAAAAAGTGTAAAATCCAGAAAGGCAGGACAGGCCATGGAGAACTGGGAGCCTTGTTATGCTGATGGGCGGGATGTAAATTGCCAACAGCCACTCTGGAGAAGTGTATGGTGTTTCCTGAAACATCTAAAAAACAAAGCAACAGAGCCTAGGGCACTTCCACTTATGCTCCTATAGCTTAGGGAATTTAAAATCAAAAAGACACAGCCACCCCAAAGTTTGGGACGGCTCTGTTTACAAGATCCTCATTTATGGTACAAGTTCAATATCACAGAAAGCGAAAAATGAATAAAGAATTTGTGGTACTTACGTACAATGCAATATCACTCAGCAATGAAATCTATGTCATCAGGCCCATAGCAGCATAATGAGTGGACTCAGGTACGATGATTCTAAGAGAAATAAGTCACACAGAAAAAGAAATATCATAAGGTATCACTAATACACGGAATGTAAACTTGGCTACCCAGGAACTGAATTACAAAACAGAACAGGGTCTCAAATGTAGAAAACCAACTTATGCTTGCTTAAGGGGAAAGGTGAGTTGGGGTGCTGCATAAAACCAGAGATTGAAATTAGCACAGATACCGTTCCATAAGCCAAATATGTAATAGACAAGAGCTACTCCTTCCTCAACGAAGTGGACTCAACACCCCATATTAAACGCCTAAGAATATACCTGACTAGTAAGAATCTTAAAACCTATGGATTTACATGTCTCCGAAAGGGAATCAAGCATGTGTACAGCAGCATAAACGCAGCAGTGATAGTATTGGTGAGGTTCGGTGAGCAAATGCAGACCCTTTGAAGTCATATTGCATGGTACCCATTCCATGGGTCACAACTCTGCAGGTTTAAGGGATTCCTCCTTCAGCTAAAACATGCATGTGGAACCCAGAGTATGATCCACCGTGTGATCGGGAAACGTGTTCAAATGTGTCTCAGTTTTCGTCCCCTGGTACTCGGGTGCAACATTCCAGACGCTTTACTAACACTCTCCCCACTTGGAGAGTCAGTGCCTTTAACCTCCTGTTTGGCCCAGTTTGCAATTTCTGCGGGAAATGAACAGGAATAGGGAGAACCAATGAGAGACTAGCTGGAGGTGTCTGGACGGGCAAATTTAACTCTCATTTCCCACCAGGAAGAGGAATTAACCAAAGGCTCAGCTTGCCGTGCCAGAACCACACTAGGGCCTGAAGCAATCTTGCGGTGTTGCGGCCAGCTCACAAGAAAGCGAGTTGAAGAAAGGAGCTCAGGGGCACTGTCATTCACAAACCTGCAGAGTTATAAATGACAGCTATCGTCCAAAAATATATTGAAGTAAGGCTGCCAAGAGCACTTGAAAGCGGGGCAGAATTACAGGAAACCGATTTCAGGAGGTAGACTGGAATTGCATGAAAAGCATAGGAAAAGAGGCAGAACGTCCACAATGATGCACTTGGCCAAAAAGGGCGTATGCGTTTTTTCCTGAATATATTCAGGAAAAAACGCATACGCCCTTTTTGGCCAACCAAGCAAGCTTGCAAAGGAAATCTGCACTACAATGAAGTCTCACTGCCCCACGGGCAAAAGGGCCATCTGAAAAAAGTGTAAAATCCAGAAAGGCAGGACAGGCCATGGAGAACTGGGAGCCTTGTTATGCTGATGGGCGGGATGTAAATTGCCAACAGCCACTCTGAAGAAGTGTATGGTGTTTCCTGAAACATCTAAAAAACAAAGCAACAGAGCCTAGGGCACTTCCACTTATGCTCCTATAGCTTAGCGAAATTAAAATCAAAAAGACACAGCCACCCCAAAGTTTGGGACGGCTCTGTTTACAAGAACCTCGTTTATGGTACAAGTTCATTATCACAGAAATCGAAAAATGAATAAAGAATTTGTGGTACTTACGTACAATGCAATATCACTCAGCAATGAAATCTATGTCATCAGGCCCGTAGCAGCATAATGAGTGGATTCAGGTACGATGATTCTAAGTGAAATATGTCACACAGAAAAAGAAATATCATAAGGTATCACTAATACACGGAATGTAAACTTGGCTACCCAGGAACTGAATTACAAAACAGAACAGGGTCTCAAATGTAGAAAACCAACTTATGCTTGCTTAAGGGGAAAGGTGAGTTGGGGTGCTGCATAAAACCAGAGATTGAAATTAGCACAGATACCGTTCCATAAGCCAAATATGTAATAGACAAGAGCTACTCCTTCCTCAACGAAGTGGACTCAACACCCCATATTAAACGCCTAAGAATATACCTGACTAGTAAGAATCTTAAAACCTATGGATTTACATGTCTCCGAAAGGGAATCAAGCATGTGTACAGCAGCATAAACGCAGCAGTGATAGTATTGGTGAGGTTCGGTGAGCAAATGCAGACCCTTTGAAGTCATATTGCATGGTACCCATTCCATGGGTCACAACTCTGTAGGTTTAAGGGATTCCTCCTTCAGCTAAAACATGCATGTGGAACCCAGAGTATGATCCACCATGTGATCGGGAAACGTGTTCAAATGTGTCTCAGTTTTCGTCCCCTGGTACTCGGGTGCAACATTCCAGACGCTTTACTAACACTCTCCCCACTTGGAGAGTCAGTGCCTTTAACCTCCTGTTTGGCCCAGTTTGCAATTTCTGCGGGAAATGAACAGGAATAGGGAGAACCAATGAGAGACTAGCTGGAGGTGTCTGGACGGGCAAATTTAACTCTCATTTCCCACCAGGAAGAGGAATTAACCAAAGGCTCAGCTTGCCGTGCCAGAACCACACTAGGGCCTGAAGCAATCTTGCGGTGTTGCGGCCAGCTCACAAGAAAGCGAGTTGAAGAAAGGAGCTCAGGGGCACTGTCATTCACAAACCTGCAGAGTTATAAATGACAGCTATCGTCCAAAAATATATTGAAGTAAGGCTGCCAAGAGCACTTGAAAGCGGGGCAGAATTGCAGGAAACCGATTTCAGGAGGTAGACTGGAATTGCATGAAAAGCATAGGAAAAGAGGCAGAACGTCCACAATGATGCACTTGGCCAAAAAGGGCGTATGCGTTTTTTCCTGAATATATTCAGGAAAAAACGCATACGCCCTTTTTGGCCAACCAAGCAAGCTTGCAAAGGAAATCTGCACTACAATGAAGTCTCACTGCCCCACGGGCAAAAGGGCCATCTGAAAAAAGTGTAAAATCCAGAAAGGCAGGACAGGCCATGGAGAACTGGGAGCCTTGTTATGCTGATGGGCGGGATGTAAATTGCCAACAGCCACTCTGGAGAAGTGTATGGTGTTTCCTGAAACATCTAAAAAACAAAGCAACAGAGCCTAGGGCACTTCCACTTATGCTCCTATAGCTTAGGGAAATTAAAATCAAAAAGACACAGCCACCCCAAAGTTTGGGACGGCTCTGTTTACAAGAACCTCGTTTATGGTACAAGTTCAATATCACAGAAAGCGAAAAATGAATAAAGAATTTGTGGTACTTACGTACAATGCAATATCACTCAGCTATGAAATCTATGTCATCAGGCCCATAGCAGCATAATGAGTGGACTCAGGTACGATGATTCTAAGAGAAATAAGTCACACAGAAAAAGAAATATCATTAGGTATCACTAATACACGGAATGTAATCTTGGCTACCCAGGAACAGAATTACAAAACAGAACAGGGTCTCAAATGTAGAAAACCAACTTATGCTTGCTTAAGGGGAAAGGTGAGTTGGGGTGCTGCATAAAACCAGAGATTGAAATTAGCACAGATACCATTCCATAAACCAAATATATAATAGACAAGAGCTACTCCTTCCTCAACGAAGTGGACTCAACACCCCATATTAAACGCCTAAGAATATACCTGACTAGTAAGAATCTAAAAATCTATGGATTTTCATGTCTCCAAAAGAGAATCAAGCGTGTGTACAGCAGCATAAACGCAGCAGTGATAGGATTGGTGAGGTTCGGTGAGCAAATGCAGACACTTTGAAATCATATTGCATGGTACCCATTCCATGGGTCTCATCTCTCCAGGTTTAAGGGATTCTTCCTTCAGCTAAAACATGCATGTGGAACCCAGAGTATGATCCACCGTGTGATCGGGAAACGTGTTCAAATATGTCTCAGTTTAAGTCCCCTGGTACTCGGGTGCAACATTCCAGACGCTTTACTAACACTCTCCCCACTTGGAGAGTCAGTGCCTTTAACCTCCTGTTTGGCCCAGTTGGCAATTTCTGCGGGAAATGAACAGGAATAGGGAGAACCAATGAGAGACTAGCTGGAGGTGTCTGGACGGGAAATTTAACTCTCATTTCCCACCAGGAAGAGGAATTAACCAAAGGCTCAGCTTGCCATGCCAAAACCACACTAGGGCCTGAAGCAATCCTGCGGTGTTGCGGCCAGCTCACAATAAAGAGAGTTGAAGAAAGGAGCTCAGGGGCACTGTCATTCACAAACCTGCAGAGTTATAAATGACAGCTATCGTCCAAAAATATATTGAAGTAAGGCTGCCAAGAGCACTTGAAAGCGGGGCAGAATTGCAGGACACCGATTTCAGGAGGTAGACTGGAATTGCATGAAAAGCATAGGAAAAGAGGCAGAACGTCCACAATGATGCACTTGGCCAAAAAGGGGGTATGCGTTTTTTCCTGAATATATTCAGGAAAAAACGCATACGCCCTTTTTGGCCAACCAAGCAAGCTTGCAAAGGAAATCTGCACTACAATGAAGTCTCACTGCCCCCCGGGCAAAAGGGCCATCTGAAAAAAGTGTAAAATCCAGAAAGGCAGGACAGGCCATGGAGAACTGGGAGCCTTGTTATGCTGATGGGCGGGATGTAAATTGCCAACAGCCACTCTGGAGAAGTGTATGGTGTTTCCTGAAACATCTAAAAAACAAAGCAACAGAGCCTAGGGCACTTCCACTTATGCTCCTATAGCTTAGGGAAATTCAAATCAAAAAGACACAGCCACCCCAAAGTTTGGGACGGCTCTGTTTACAAGAACCTCGTTTATGGTACAAGTTCAATATCACAGAAAGCGAAAAATGAATAAAGAATTTGTGGTACTTACGTACAATGCAATATCACTCAGCTATGAAATCTATGTCATCAGGCCCATAGCAGCATAATGAGTGGACTCAGGTACGATGATTCTAAGAGAAATAAGTCACACAGAAAAAGAAATATCATAAGGTATCACTAATACACGGAATGTAAACTTGGCTACCCAGGAACTGAATTACAAAACAGAACAGGGTCTCAAATGTAGAAAACCAACTTATGCTTGCTTAAGGGGAAAGGTGAGTTGGGGTGCTGCATAAAACCAGAGATTGAAATTAGCACAGATACCGTTCCATAAGCCAAATATGTAATAGACAAGAGCTACTCCTTCCTCAACGAAGTGGACTCAACACCCCATATTAAACGCCTAAGAATATACCTGACTAGTAAGAATCTTAAAACCTATGGATTTACATGTCTCCGAAAGGGAATCAAGCATGTGTACAGCAGCATAAACGCAGCAGTGATAGTATTGGTGAGGTTCGGTGAGCAAATGCAGACCCTTTGAAGTCATATTGCATGGTACCCATTCCATGGGTCACAACTCTGCAGGTTTAAGGGATTCCTCCTTCAGCTAAAACATGCATGTGGAACCCAGAGTATGATCCACCGTGTGATCGGGAAACGTGTTCAAATGTGTCTCAGTTTTCGTCCCCTGGTACTCGGGTGCAACATTCCAGACGCTTTACTAACACTCTCCCCACTTGGAGAGTCAGTGCCTTTAACCTCCTGTTTGGCCCAGTTTGCAATTTCTGCGGGAAATGAACAGGAATAGGGAGAACCAATGAGAGACTAGCTGGAGGTGTCTGGACGGGCAAATTTAACTCTCATTTCCCACCAGGAAGAGGAATTAACCAAAGGCTCAGCTTGCCGTGCCAGAACCACACTAGGGCCTGAAGCAATCTTGCGGTGTTGCGGCCAGCTCACAAGAAAGCGAGTTGAAGAAAGGAGCTCAGGGGCACTGTCATTCACAAACCTGCAGAGTTATAAATGACAGCTATCGTCCAAAAATATATTGAAGTAAGGCTGCCAAGAGCACTTGAAAGCGGGGCAGAATTACAGGAAACCGATTTCAGGAGGTAGACTGGAATTGCATGAAAAGCATAGGAAAAGAGGCAGAACGTCCACAATGATGCACTTGGCCAAAAAGGGCGTATGCGTTTTTTCCTGAATATATTCAGGAAAAAACGCATACGCCCTTTTTGGCCAACCAAGCAAGCTTGCAAAGGAAATCTGCACTACAATGAAGTCTCACTGCCCCACGGGCAAAAGGGCCATCTGAAAAAAGTGTAAAATCCAGAAAGGCAGGACAGGCCATGGAGAACTGGGAGCCTTGTTATGCTGATGGGCGGGATGTAAATTGCCAACAGCCACTCTGAAGAAGTGTATGGTGTTTCCTGAAACATCTAAAAAACAAAGCAACAGAGCCTAGGGCACTTCCACTTATGCTCCTATAGCTTAGCGAAATTAAAATCAAAAAGACACAGCCACCCCAAAGTTTGGGACGGCTCTGTTTACAAGAACCTCGTTTATGGTACAAGTTCATTATCACAGAAATCGAAAAATGAATAAAGAATTTGTGGTACTTACGTACAATGCAATATCACTCAGCAATGAAATCTATGTCATCAGGCCCGTAGCAGCATAATGAGTGGATTCAGGTACGATGATTCTAAGTGAAATATGTCACACAGAAAAAGAAATATCATAAGGTATCACTAATACACGGAATGTAAACTTGGCTACCCAGGAACTGAATTACAAAACAGAACAGGGTCTCAAATGTAGAAAACCAACTTATGCTTGCTTAAGGGGAAAGGTGAGTTGGGGTGCTGCATAAAACCAGAGATTGAAATTAGCACAGATACCGTTCCATAAGCCAAATATGTAATAGACAAGAGCTACTCCTTCCTCAACGAAGTGGACTCAACACCCCATATTAAACGCCTAAGAATATACCTGACTAGTAAGAATCTTAAAACCTATGGATTTACATGTCTCCGAAAGGGAATCAAGCATGTGTACAGCAGCATAAACGCAGCAGTGATAGTATTGGTGAGGTTCGGTGAGCAAATGCAGACCCTTTGAAGTCATATTGCATGGTACCCATTCCATGGGTCACAACTCTGTAGGTTTAAGGGATTCCTCCTTCAGCTAAAACATGCATGTGGAACCCAGAGTATGATCCACCATGTGATCGGGAAACGTGTTCAAATGTGTCTCAGTTTTCGTCCCCTGGTACTCGGGTGCAACATTCCAGACGCTTTACTAACACTCTCCCCACTTGGAGAGTCAGTGCCTTTAACCTCCTGTTTGGCCCAGTTTGCAATTTCTGCGGGAAATGAACAGGAATAGGGAGAACCAATGAGAGACTAGCTGGAGGTGTCTGGACGGGCAAATTTAACTCTCATTTCCCACCAGGAAGAGGAATTAACCAAAGGCTCAGCTTGCCGTGCCAGAACCACACTAGGGCCTGAAGCAATCTTGCGGTGTTGCGGCCAGCTCACAAGAAAGCGAGTTGAAGAAAGGAGCTCAGGGGCACTGTCATTCACAAACCTGCAGAGTTATAAATGACAGCTATCGTCCAAAAATATATTGAAGTAAGGCTGCCAAGAGCACTTGAAAGCGGGGCAGAATTGCAGGAAACCGATTTCAGGAGGTAGACTGGAATTGCATGAAAAGCATAGGAAAAGAGGCAGAACGTCCACAATGATGCACTTGGCCAAAAAGGGCGTATGCGTTTTTTCCTGAATATATTCAGGAAAAAACGCATACGCCCTTTTTGGCCAACCAAGCAAGCTTGCAAAGGAAATCTGCACTACAATGAAGTCTCACTGCCCCACGGGCAAAAGGGCCATCTGAAAAAAGTGTAAAATCCAGAAAGGCAGGACAGGCCATGGAGAACTGGGAGCCTTGTTATGCTGATGGGCGGGATGTAAATTGCCAACAGCCACTCTGGAGAAGTGTATGGTGTTTCCTGAAACATCTAAAAAACAAAGCAACAGAGCCTAGGGCACTTCCACTTATGCTCCTATAGCTTAGGGAAATTCAAATCAAAAAGACACAGCCACCCCAAAGTTTGGGACGGCTCTGTTTACAAGAACCTCGTTTATGGTACAAGTTCAATATCACAGAAAGCGAAAAATGAATAAAGAATTTGTGGTACTTACGTACAATGCAATATCACTCAGCTATGAAATCTATGTCATCAGGCCCATAGCAGCATAATGAGTGGACTCAGGTACGATGATTCTAAGAGAAATAAGTCACACAGAAAAAGAAATATCATAAGGTATCACTAATACACGGAATGTAAACTTGGCTACCCAGGAACTGAATTACAAAACAGAACAGGGTCTCAAATGTAGAAAACCAACTTATGCTTGCTTAAGGGGAAAGGTGAGTTGGGGTGCTGCATAAAACCAGAGATTGAAATTAGCACAGATACCGTTCCATAAGCCAAATATGTAATAGACAAGAGCTACTCCTTCCTCAACGAAGTGGACTCAACACCCCATATTAAACGCCTAAGAATATACCTGACTAGTAAGAATCTTAAAACCTATGGATTTACATGTCTCCGAAAGGGAATCAAGCATGTGTACAGCAGCATAAACGCAGCAGTGATAGGATTGGTGAGGTTCGGTGAGCAAATGCAGACCCTTTGAAGTCATATTGCATGGTACCCATTCCATGGGTCACAAATCTCCAGGTTTAAGGGATTCTTCCTTCAGCTAAAACATGCATGTGGAACCCAGAGTATGATCCACCGTGTGATCGGGAAACGTGTTCAAATGTGTCTCAGTTTTCGTCCCCTGGTACTCGGGTGCAACATTCCAGACGCTTTACTAACACTCTCCCCACTTGGAGAGTCAGTGCCTTTAACCTCCTGTTTGGCCCAGTTTGCAATTTCTGCGGGAAATGAACAGGAATAGGGAGAACCAATGAGAGACTAGCTGGAGGTGTCTGGACGGGCAAATTTAACTCTCATTTCCCACCAGGAAGAGGAATTAACCAAAGGCTCAGCTTGCCGTGCCGGAACCACACTAGGGCCTGAAGCAATCCTGCAGTGTTGCGGCCAGCTCACAATAAAGAGAGCTGAAGAAAGGAGCTCAGGGGCACTGTCATTCACAAACCTGCAGAGTTATAAATGACAGCTATCGTCCAAAAATATATTGAAGTAAGGCTGCCAAGAGCACTTGAAAGCGGGGCAGAATTGCAGGAAACCGATTTCAGGAGGTAGACTGGAATTGCATGAAAAGCATAGGAAAAGAGGCAGAACGTCCACAATGATGCACTTGGCCAAAAAGGGCGTATGCGTTTTTTCCTGAATATATTCAGGAAAAAACGCATACGCCCTTTTTGGCCAACCAAGCAAGCTTGCAAAGGAAATCTGCACTACAATGAAGTCTCACTGCCCCACGGGCAAAAGGGCCATCTGAAAAAAGTGTAAAATCCAGAAAGGCAGGACAGGCCATGGAGAACTGGGAGCCTTGTTATGCTGATGGGCGGGATGTAAATTGCCAACAGCCACTCTGGAGAAGTGTATGGTGTTTCCTGAAACATCTAAAAAACAAAGCAACAGAGCCTAGGGCACTTCCACTTATGCTCCTATAGCTTAGGGAAATTAAAATCAAAAAGACACAGCCACCCCAAAGTTTGGGACGGCTCTGTTTACAAGAACCTCGTTTATGGTACAAGTTCAATATCACAGAAAGCGAAAAATGAATAAAGAATTTGTGGTACTTACGTACAATGCAATATCACTCAGCTATGAAATCTATGTCATCAGGCCCATAGCAGCATAATGAGTGGACTCAGGTACGATGATTCTAAGAGAAATAAGTCACACAGAAAAAGAAATATCATAAGGTATCACTAATACACGGAATGTAATCTTGCTACCCAGGAACAGAATTACAAAACAGAACAGGGTCTCAAATGTAGAAAACCAACTTATGCTTGCTTAAGGGGAAAGGTGAGTTGGGGTGCTGCATAAAACCAGAGATTGAAATTAGCACAGATACCATTCCATAAGCCAAATATATAATAGACAAGAGCTACTCCTTCCTCAACGAAGTGGACTCAACACCCCATATTAAACGCCTAAGAATATACCTGACTAGTAAGAATCTAAAAATCTATGGATTTTCATGTCTCCAAAAGAGAATCAAGCGTGTGTACAGCAGCATAAACGCAGCAGTGATAGGATTGGTGAGGTTCGGTGAGCAAATGCAGACACTTTGAAGTCATATTGCATGGTACCCATTCCATGGGTCTCATCTCTCCAGGTTTAAGGGATTCTTCCTTCAGCTAAAACATGCATGTGGAACCCAGAGTATGATCCACCGTGTGATCGGGAAACGTGTTCAAATATGTCTCAGTTTAAGTCCCCTGGTACTCGGGTGCAACATTCCAGACGCTTTACTAACACTCTCCCCACTTGGAGAGTCAGTGCCTTTAACCTCCTGTTTGGCCCAGTTTGCAATTTCTGCGGGAAATGAACAGGAATACGGAGAACCAATGAGAGACTAGCTGGAGGTGTCTGGACGGGCAAATTTAACTCTCATTTCCCACCAGGAAGAGGAATTAACCAAAGGCTCAGCTTGCCATGCCAAAACCACACTAGGGCCTGAAGCAATCCTGCGGTGTTGCGGCCAGCTCACAATAAAGAGAGTTGAAGAAAGGAGCTCAGGGGCACTGTCATTCACAAACCTGCAGAGTTATAAATGACAGCTATCGTCCAAAAATATATTGAAGTAAGGCTGCCAAGAGCACTTGAAAGCGGGGCAGAATTGCAGGACACCGATTTCAGGAGGTAGACTGGAATTGCATGAAAAGCATAGGAAAAGAGGCAGAACGTCCACAATGATGCACTTGGCCAAAAAGGGGGTATGCGTTTTTTCCTGAATATATTCAGGAAAAAACGCATACGCCCTTTTTGGCCAACCAAGCAAGCTTGCAAAGGAAATCTGCACTACAATGAAGTCTCACTGCCCCACGGGCAAAAGGGCCATCTGAAAAAAGTGTAAAATCCAGAAAGGCAGGACAGGCCATGGAGAACTGGGAGCCTTGTTATGCTGATGGGCGGGATGTAAATTGCCAACAGCCACTCTGGAGTAGTGTATGGTGTTTCCTGAAACATCTAAAAAACAAAGCAACAGAGCCTAGGGCACTTCCACTTATGCTCCTATAGCTTAGGGAAATTCAAATCAAAAAGACACAGCCACCCCAAAGTTTGGGACGGCTCTGTTTACAAGAACCTCGTTTATGGTACAAGTTCAATATCACAGAAAGCGAAAAATGAATAAAGAATTTGTGGTACTTACGTACAATGCAATATCACTCAGCAATGAAATCTCTGTCATCAGGCCCATAGCAGCATAATGAGTGGACTCAGGTACGATGATTCTAAGAGAAATAAGTCACACAGAAAAAGAAATATCATAAGGTATCACTAATACACGGAATGTAAACTTGGCTACCCAGGAACTGAATTACAAAACAGAACAGGGTCTCAAATGTAGAAAACCAACTTATGCTTGCTTAAGGGGAAAGGTGAGTTGGGGTGCTGCATAAAACCAGAGATTGAAATTAGCACAGATACCGTTCCATAAGCCAAATATGTAATAGACAAGAGCTACTCCTTCCTCAACGAAGTGGACTCAACACCCCATATTAAACGCCTAAGAATATACCTGACTAGTAAGAATCTTAAAACCTATGGATTTACATGTCTCCGAAAGGGAATCAAGCATGTGTACAGCAGCATAAACGCAGCAGTGATAGGATTGGTGAGGTTCGGTGAGCAAATGCAGACCCTTTGAAGTCATATTGCATGGTACCCATTCCATGGGTCACAAATCTCCAGGTTTAAGGGATTCTTCCTTCAGCTAAAACATGCATGTGGAACCCAGAGTATGATCCACCGTGTGATCGGGAAACGTGTTCAAATGTGTCTCAGTTTTCGTCCCCTGGTACTCGGGTGCAACATTCCAGACGCTTTACTAACACTCTCCCCACTTGGAGAGTCAGTGCCTTTAACCTCCTGTTTGGCCCAGTTTGCAATTTCTGCGGGAAATGAACAGGAATAGGGAGAACCAATGAGAGACTAGCTGGAGGTGTCTGGACGGGCAAATTTAACTCTCATTTCCCACCAGGAAGAGGAATTAACCAAAGGCTCAGCTTGCCGTGCCGGAACCACACTAGGGCCTGAAGCAATCCTGCAGTGTTGCGGCCAGCTCACAATAAAGAGAGCTGAAGAAAGGAGCTCAGGGGCACTGTCATTCACAAACCTGCAGAGTTATAAATGACAGCTATCGTCCAAAAATATATTGAAGTAAGGCTGCCAAGAGCACTTGAAAGCGGGGCAGAATTGCAGGACACCGATTTCAGGAGGTAGACTGGAATTGCATGAAAAGCATAGGAAAAGAGGCAGAACGTCCACAATGATGCACTTGGCCAAAAAGGGCGTATGCGTTTTTTCCTGAATATATTCAGGAAAAAACGCATACGCCCTTTTTGGCCAACCAAGCAAGCTTGCAAAGGAAATCTGCACTACAATGAAGTCTCACTGCCCCCCGGGCAAAAGGGCCATCTGAAAAAAGTGTAAAATCCAGAAAGGCAGGACAGGCCATGGAGAACTGGGAGCCTTGTTATGCTGATGGGCGGGATGTAAATTGCCAACAGCCACTCTGGAGAAGTGTATGGTGTTTCCTGAAACATCTAAAAAACAAAGCAACAGAGCCTAGGGCACTTCCACTTATGCTCCTATAGCTTAGGGAAATTCAAATCAAAAAGACACAGC